>NC_029789.2:125585230-125641408 GCF_000816755.2 Arachis ipaensis | reverse complement strand
CATAGATAATAAAATAATAGTTAAAACTAATTTTTTTTTTAGAAAAGAAATAGTTCAGTGTTTTATTGTTAATAACATTATGGTGTTCATACGAAGATCAAGATCTTTCAAAGTGAGAGATTAAACTATTATTCATGATTAAGCATATAATTTCACATATATGTTAGTTTGGTATGATGATTCAAATTTCAATAGAATCCTATTATTTATTTCACTAAATAATCATTGAATAATTTGTGGAAGATACATAGGGAGATTTAACAATTTACATGGGACAAATGGATAAAAATATTATATTATACTATATAACAGAAATGTTGGGGTTTAGGGTTATGTACAGGCTTTAGTATGTATTCTATCTAGTTTATAGTTATAATTTAGTCTAATAAAGTTATGGTAATGTTAAAAATCAAGGTTTAGGGTTAAAACCTACACTTAAGCATTTAATACGTAATTAAGGGTTGAAACATACACTAAGCATATGGGGTTAGTTACCTTGGGACCTAGTAGCTAGAAAGATTGAAAATTAGTAATTTTATTTGAGACTCTTAAATTTGATCAACTTAATAAATATATTGTTCTCTATGCTATATGCAATTTCAAAAAATTATAAGAAAATGAAGCTACATTTTTACTAATAGTTACAATAACTTTGGTTTAGTGATGAGTGTTGAGTTTAGTGACTATTAATTAATCAAAGATGGGTCATGCATTGGTATCATTAAAATTTAAAATTGATGGAGCAGATTAGCATCAAAGACAATGTGGGTCTCAATTTTAACAAAAAACTAAGGTGGATAAACAAATATGAAGAAAGACTCGTGGCTAGGGAAGGACAGGAACTAATGAATGATTCAGTAAAACACTTCTTTGGAGGACCATGTCCATATATATAAATATTAGTAAACTGTATACAAAACAGTTCACTCATAATTAAGGGTATTTGATAGAACGTGTAGATAGATCCATTTGGAATGAAATGAAACAATTTGGTAGGTTATCATCTTATCATACACCTTTTATGTATATCTTCAAATTTTGTATTATATATTATACCCAATAAAACAAAAATATAGCTTCTGGGAAGCTAAATTCAAAGCTATTACTTTTTTTTCCCTATTAGAAAAAAATTGGGGGTTAATCACAATGATGTATAAGCACGCTGAACATAAGTGAATAAATGCATGCTAATAAGTAAAAATGTTTTTAGTGTTAAGCTAATAAGAAAGATATATGGAACTATTAACATTATGTTTGAGGGAAATGGGAAGGAAAAAAACACAAAATTTTCTCAAAAGTAATTATTTGGGATGTTGAACAGTCAGGGAGATGATGAATGCATGAACGATCGGATTTCTGCTAGTACAGAAATTCACAAATATAATCGCATTGTAAGTATAGTTTCTAAGCCAACAGAGAATCCTTTCGTGCAAAAGTTTTGGTTGTCACAATAACAAACCCAGTAAAATTTATAACCGAAGTATTCAAACCTCGGGTCGTCTTCTCAAGGAATTGCAGGGAGGTGTATTTATTATTGGTTATGGGTTTTTATCTTTTTGGGGTTTTTGAATAAGGAAACAAGTGATTTAAATGACAGGAAAAATAAATTAATAATTATAAAGAGAACTCTTGGTAAGGTATGAGAACTGGAAATCCTATCCTAGTTATCCTTATCAGGTGTGATGAGAATTGAATTCTGCCCCCACTTAGTTAACCCTTACTAAATAAAGGTAAGTCAAGTGGACTAATTAACTTGATTCCTCAGTCCTAGTCAACTCCTGTGGAAAGACTAGCTTTAGAGGGATCCAAATTAATCAACAATTCACAAATCTCAATCAAACGCTGAGTCTGATAACTCAAGTGTTACCAATTATTTAACCAAAGCCAAAAGAAAAAAATAAATCATAAATTAAATTGCAAGCATCAAAAATAGAATAAGACAATCATTAATCTAAAATACCTCAAATTGCATTAATAAAAGAAATCAAATCTAACATAAAAATTCATAAATTAAATTGGCAACATAAGTAATTAACAAACAAAAGCATTAGAGTATCTAAAAGTAGAAGAGAAATAAAGTAAAAGAACATTGAACCTGAGAAGAAGTTGAAATCCTAATCCTAAAACCTAAGAGAGAGGAGAGAGCCTCTCTCTCTAGAAAACTACATCTAAAAACCTAAAATTGTGTAATTGAAAGTATGATATCATGAATGAATAGATTCCCCCACTTTATAGCCTCTAATATGTGTTTTCTGGGTCAAAAACTGGGCCAGAAACAGCCCAGAAATTGCCCCCAGTGATTTCTAGTACATACAGGTCGCTGCAAAGTCACGTGGAAGCGTCGTCCACGTGTTCGCACGGATTGTAATTTTTCTAGGTCACGCGTCCGGATGTTAGCTTTCCAACGCAACTGAAACTGCGTCATTTGGACCTCTGTAGCTCAAGTTATGATTGATTTAGTACCAAGAGGTCAGGCTAGACAGCTTTAGCAGTTCCTTCAGTTTCTTGTATTCCTTCCACTTTTGCATGCTTCCTTTCCATCCTCCAAGCCATTCCTGCCCTATAGATCCTGAAATCACTTAACACACATATCACAGCATCGAATGGTAATAAGAGGAGATTAATATTAGCAAATATAAGGCCTAAAGAAGCATGTTTTCAATCATAGCACAAAATCAGGAAGGAAAACGTAAAACCATGCAAATAGTATGAATAAGTGGGTAAAGAGTTGATAAAAATCACTCAATTGAGCACAAGATAAACCATGAAATAGTGGTTTATCAATGCACACGGTACAGAAATTTTTTAATTAGAAAAGGCTGAAGAATTCATTAGAAGGGAAAAACATAACCCAAAAAAAAAGTAATTTTCATCAACAAGTAGTGCCCGAGATCCAATATTTCAAATTCCAAATAGTGAAGAGATGCAGAAGCAGAAACAAAAAGCAATAAGCAATTTTGGGGAATCATGTTATTAGATGGAAAAAAAGTGTTCAACATTAAAAGAAAAGAAAAAAAAAAGAAAACTTGGTCAACATAAGCTTTTTGTTTTGTCAGATAAATAATCATAACTTAAGCAAAAGTAGCAACAGTAAAAGAGAAAGCTAAGGAAAGAAATGCATTAATAAGGTGAAGGAAAGCTAATAAAGACTTATTTTTGGTGATGGATGAATGAGTTTGGAGTGATGACCACAGAGACCGCGTTGCCGATGATGATGGAGGTTGTAACACCAATGAATCTAGGAAGACCAAGCGACAAAGTGGGTGAGAGGATCCACGAAACAACGGCCGACGATATCTTCGACAGGCAGCGATGGCAAATGCTGGCGGTCTGTCGGCGATAATGGCGGCGCTCTGAAAGATGAAGACGGTTGAAGTTCTTGTGGTAGGTTTAGCAGGGTTTGTTAGCTTAGGTTTAAGTTGCCTTAGGGTTTTGGTCTTTTGGGTAAAGGAGGCGCTGATTTGGTCAAGGAGGTGGGTGAAACTAACCTTTAAAATTTTGGGTGGATTTTACATTCGTATCAGATTATTCTCTATCAAATAATTCGCTTATTAGTTAGTTTGCTAATAAAGTTAAAGTTTTATCCATCAGATTGGAACAACTAATTTCTCATATTAATTATTTTATCTTTTTCATAAATTAATTTCAAATGATTAATTACCTTCTGTTTAAAAAATAAGATTACATTTACTCAAAACTTGGTGATAGTATAGTAGGAACAGATAATATGTTGCTTCATTTGAATTTCAAAACAAACTTGGTTAATTATATTTTTTTTGTGCTTGGAAGTCTACATAATTATTTGTAGTCTCTCGTATAATCACAAGCGTTATCATATTATCAACTCTTCTTCTTCTCTTATATCATGGTCTAACAGTGTTATCTAATTCTCTTTTATTTTTTCTCAGATCACATTCATCAAGGTACCACATTATCAGTTCTCAATGCTAATTCATTCCTACATGTGCATCCACTAATCTTCATTCCCAACTCGTGGAAATCTCGTTAAGAGAATTGTTCCTACTGAATTTTTTTTATTTTGATGACCGTTTTAGTTTTTTAGACTATATATGTTGTATTTAAAATATCAAATTAACATTAATGTATTTATTTATGTATTAAAAATATTAATAAAGAATATATTCTATTTTAAGTTGAACAGATAAATTTTGTTTCTTTTTGGTTTTTTTCGATCATTTTTGTTCTATTTAAGGAGAAACGATGACTTATTTTTAATGTATTTTTATGTCATTGACCCTTTTGGATTTTTTTTCTCGATTATTTTTGTTGTTTGTGGGTAATTGAATTGATATTAAATTATTTAGATTTGTATTAAAAATATTAATCCTAAGTTCTTTTTTATTCTAAAATTTATGGAGATGTCTTATTGAAAAGATAAATTTTTTGAAGCTTATTATTAATTTACTGACCTTTTTGTTTCTTTTTATATGTATTTTAGACTTATATTTTAGTATCTTTCAACTACATAAACAAGGTAAATGATGAATGAGTTGTAAATTTTTTGAAACTTCTTTTTATTTCATCGACCCTTTTGATTTGTTATAATTACAAATATATAGAGTACTAATTTTATTATAAATTTTATATTTTAAAGTTACAAACTAATTTTACTATAAATTTTATATTTATAAACATATTTTGTTTCTAATTTTTTTATGAGTAATAGTTTTCATACTTTAATACATATTTTTTATAATCTACTCATACGAATGTCTTGTTTAAAAGGTAAATTTTTTAATTGTTTCATTTTTTGGTTTATCTTAGGCTTTGATTTTCGAATTATTAATCACAATTAAGATATGCAACAAAATATTAAAATTGTACTAGGTTTGAATTTATATTTATTGAGTTCTTTTATTCTATCTAGTACGGACTCTCTGAATTAAACATAATGAATAATGTATTAATTATTGAAAACGAACAATATCTTCACAAATTAATATGTATCATTATTTTAATTTTATTGTTACATTAGAAAAATATTTATTCCCTTCTAATGAATATAATAGTGGATTACAAACATAATATATACGAAGTTCTCATACAGTTTTGCTTAAAAAATTTAGAAAAAAATAAATGTCACAAAAAATTCTCTATAAATTATTGGATTTATATGAGAAACAAAATAATATAATATAGTATATGATGATGAATAATAAACCCAAACAGATGTAAAACATAAAAGAATCTTTTAAAAGATTCATATTAACATTTTTAATACGTTTCACCCTATTCATTTGTATGTAATTATTAATTAGTTTGAAATATCTTCATAATATAATAGATATGGATAAAAGCTAGATTCTAAAGTCACGAGATAGTGTAGAATATAGACAAGGACTTAACAAGTTTCTAAACTTTGCATTTGTAAATGCATCGTCCGATGGCATGATAAAGTGTCAAATTCCTCAATGTGGGTTTCAATATATGCAAACAAGAAAGGATGCGTACGACTACTTGTTGATAAGGCCCTTTTCCCCTGGATATACTATGTGGTTGCATCATAGTGAGAAACCAGGTTAAGAGAGCTCAAGTTGCACACCAATTGTTGAAAATCGTATATCGCAAATGAATCCATTGTCATAAATGGTCCACGAGGCAATTAACTTCACAATATCTCATGGAAGTAAGGAGACCAGAATGGATGAACATGTAGAAGACGATGATTTGGAGTTGCCGTACTTGTACGATGGTCCAAGTCACGAGGCCCAGAATTTTACCGATCTACTTTGCATCGCTGCTTTTTGAATCAGGGTCATAAATATAGACTAAACTAGAATAGATTTAATAGGCAAGTCGAAAGTAGAGATCTACCAAAAAAGTTATCTGGAACAGATGTCTTGAGACAACAGTCTAACATGCAGGTTTCATTTGGGAAGAATTCAATTGTGATAACCAAAAAAAGACGCAGTGGTCAAGATACAGATCAAGATGACTCGCATTGAAAAAAGAAGAGTGTGTTCTTTGACCTCCCGTACTGGGAGGATCACATGTTGCATCATAACCTTGATGTGATGCATATAGAGAAAAATGTTTTTAACAATGTGGTCTTCACTATCTTAAACGATTGGGCCAAATCAAGGGACAATTTTAAAACTCGCAAAGATTTACAATGCATGGGCATAAGGCCCGAATTGTGGCTAGACGAAGGTAGTAAATATCCTTCTGCAATATTTACAATGTCGAATCCACAGAGGGATGTATTCTTGAAGACTCTACAGAACGTGATTTTTCCAGATGGTTATCCTAACAATATTGCTCGTTATGTTGACTTGCTACAGTGCAAGTTATCTGGGTTGAAAAGTCACGATTGCCATATTCTAATGGAACAATTACTTTCCATTTTAGTGAAGAATGCATTGCCGAGTCCGGTGTCCACTGTGATTGCAAATTTCTCATCATTTTTCCAGAACTCTGTAGGAAAGTCGTAAACCCTCTGCAACTTGGTGACTTTTAGAATCATGTTGTGCAAACTCTGTGTCAGATGGAAATGATTTTCCTTCCATCCTTCTTTACTGTCATGGTTCATCTTATGGTGCATCTCGTTGATGAAGTAAAACTTGGTGGCCCGGTACATTATTGGTGGACGTATCCAACAAAAAGGTTAACTTGCTAATAAACCCCTTTAATACATTCAATTCAATTCATTGTGTATATACTGAGCATTATGTCATATTTATATAAAAAGTATCTAGGTTGATTGAAGGAATACGTACGTAATAGGGCACAATCAGAAGGCTCAATTGCGGAGGGCTATTTATCTGAGAAAATTTTGACTTTCTATTCTAGATTTTGGATAATATTGAGACCAGAATCAACCGACAAACGCGAGTTGATGATCAATCTGTTGATGTTACACATAATTTAGGAAAAACTGTGTTCCTAGGAATTGGAAAGGCTTTAAGGACTATTTCACATTTTGGACTCATTCCAATAGAAAAATATCAAGCACATCGTCATGTGCTAGTCAATTGTGAGGCCGTCATTCCGTTTCTTGAGTAAGTATGCACATGTATTTTTTAAAGACGAGTATAACTCTTTTCACACATTAACTAGTTAGACTAATTGTATTGTCTCATAAAGTACATTTAAACCAGAAAAAAATCGAAGATTACAGATCAAACAAGGTCGCAATCTAAGATAGACAGTGTTGTACATGTAGAATTTTCTTGCTGATTCAAGCATGACGTTGATAGAAATTTAAACCGACCAATGTCTTTTTAGCTTAGAATTTGTACTTTATGAAATCCAATTGTTATATAAAAGATGAATGTTATATGGTGCTAGGTTCCACTGGAAAGTATGCTTCATTCAAAAGAAATGATGTTGCTTGCATACGGTCCCATGCTTCAGGTAAGACGTTTTGGGGCGCAACGTGAATAGGTACAAGTTTAGAACTATGACAAAGGAAGACGGGATGCAAACCCAAATTAGTGGAATTTATGTCTCATCTAATACAAAAAGTTATGCAAGCATGCGTGATAATAGAGTGGCTGTTGGTAGTGTTCTATATTATGGGAAAATTGTGGACATAATCGAATTGATTACAGCTGCCATTTCACAGTGGTTTTGCTCAAATGTATTTGGGTTGATACAACTACCAGTAGAGGCATTAAACAAGACTATTTGGGCCTTACCAACATTAATTTCACTGGTCCGATACATACCGGTGATCGAGAAGACAATGAACCGTACATATTGATATCAGAAGTTCATCTCGTATACTATGTGCATGATGAAGTAGATAAAAAATGGAGTGTAGTAGTTTATATAAAATCACGAGACTTGTATGACATGGGAGGAGAAAATGACAAAATTGAAGCTGTTTTTTCTCCACATCCAAGGTTGAACATGTTAGCAGCAGGTGATACTGGTGATTTACAGTTGACAATGGATGATAATATAGAAGACCCAACAGACAATGTTTCTAAGAATTTCGATGATGTGGCATAATGGAAATATGGAAAAAATGAACGTCATTTATAGAGGATCTTTGTGTGATTAATAAGTTTAATAATCTTGATGATGTACATAGTTTACTAGTTACATTACAATCTATATTTTTGTATTTCAATAAACTCTTTACTGAATTGTTAGTTTTCATGAATAAAAGTAGTTTCCTATTTCTTTCAACGCTTTTTGTTAGCAAAACTTAGTTTACAATAAAGTATTAATATCGTCATTATTCTTGTTGTTCTTAATTTTGCGGTAATGATAATCATGATATCGAGTAAATCATTATCAATTTCAATATTGTTATGACTAATCAATATAATCAACATAAAATGGTGGTGTAACAAGCGAAATAAAAACAGAGGACTTTTCATCGTGCTGTGCAAGCGCAACATTTGCTAACGAAATGGCTATGACCTCTCCATTCTCTTCATTGGAACATGCAATTATTATTGCTAGAGACACATGGTTTCGTAAAATGTATGTTAGGTGCTGGTTGGAGGTAATATCAGGACGATCTTGTTCTAATCAATACCTAGAAACGGCGAATGAAGTTACTATGCAGGTTTGTTCCTTAGGCATACCCTTAAAAACTTGTGTTAAACTATATTTGAATAATATATATTTTAAGTTCATATATGCTAATAAATTTGATGCAATAATATTTTTTACGTTAACGTTCAAATTTGTAGGAATTTCATGAATGTGGATCAATGTACGAGGAGAAATTTAGGTTGTGATATGTTCATCTAGTAGGACCTCTGAAGATATACTTACTGAATTAAATGTTAAAAAATAAATATCTAACATAGAAAGTGCATCAAAGAAAAACAGTATGCTTTACAAAAAAGACCATGAACTATACATTTTTTTATGTTGTAGACGCGTTTTACAAACACGCATGTTGTTGAGTTAGATATTACTTCAAAACAGGAAATGAAGTATATAGAACTGCACATTACGGAGCTTCTTTCTAAGAAATCTGCCCAAACTACCGACAAAGGAGATGGTAACCGTCGTCTTTTTTGTTTAGTTTTAAAGTTTCGTTACCATGTTAACGCAACTTTTTTTTTCTTAATTACTATTTAATGACCTGGGAGTTCTCCTTTTCTTCTCAGTAGAATTAGATTGTTGTATGCATGTTGATATTTTCAATGTCAGCTGAATATTCAGCCGAAATAGTTAATGACACTCTAAATGGGGCAGAGACTGATTCAAAAGACAATTTAGATTATATCTTCTCTAGTGAAACTGACATCTCCAGGAAGTTTGAGCTCAATAAGGTTCTGAAAGAAGACAATGAAACTTTAGATACCCAACAAAGACAAGATGATGTACTTGCTGCAAAAAGGGGCTTCAATCTGAACAAAAAGCCGTGGTTTGGAGATGACTTATCAAATCCTTTATTACATGAAGGTTGTAGATTTCTGACAAAATATTTTTTGCCAGGTCAATACGATGTTGATGAGATATTTTGACTCGTTACATGTTTGTTTACTTTAAGAATTCTAATATTTATGCTCTATTAAACTTTGTTTAGATTTTATAAATTCAGACGTTGACTTTTTTTTTCTTTAATATTTATGTTTGAATGCAAACTTAAAAGGCGTTGATAGCAAACGAGGATTATAATTCGTAAATTTATGCACATGATTAATCAAAATACATTTTTTTAATTCATTAATTATTTTTTACGTAATACAAATCCGGAAATGTATGTAACGCATTAATAAAGAGTGTTTGAAACACATTTTTCAAAAAAAAGTGAGAACTTAAGTAGATTTTACACAGCAGTGTTTAAAAAAGAAATTTGAGTTAAAAATATATTGCGGCGGTTAGAGTAAAACCGCTGCAAAATAATAAACTATTCAAATCCCTTCTCTTTTCCGCCATGTCAACCGCCGCCATTTTCCATATTACAGCGGTTTTTTGAAACCACCGCTAAAAAATTGCCGCCATCTGTCGCTTTTCTTGCAGTGACCTATCATGTACTACCGCGGTTGGCTTTGAGGAAGTTTTAACCATTCATTCTTTTATTATCCATCTGTTTATTCACTTTGCACTTCATCTACAAATATGCCAAGAGCCAAACCCATCTTTAAACTTTTTAAAATTTCATATATTCTTGCTAAACATAATATTATTAAGCGTCCTTCGTACACACCAAAGAATTGAAAAGAACAAAATCATCCATTTTTCTTTATAGAAACTAATAAATGAAAAAATCGTTGATAAAAAGATGAGATTTTCTTATAGTATATATGATATTTTATGATAATAAAATAAAAATAAAAGGCATAGAATAATATTGTGTATATTTAAATTAATTTTAATTTTTTAATAATCAGATTTGTCATAACGTAACCGATAAACAATGATAGTTGATACAGATAGGGGTGAACGCAGATTGGATCGGATTGGATATGGCCAAATTTTCGATCCGATCCGCACTAAAATCATCGGATCGGATCGAATCCAATATCTGTAGTTTTTAAGCTTATATCTGATCCGATCCGCACATTTGCGGATCAGATTGGATCGGATATCGAATATATCCGCAAAACCCAAAAATATTTTTAAAAGCTTATTTTTATTAAAAAATATCAATAAAAATCATTTTTTCTATTTTTTTAAATATGTTTACTTTAAAATAATATTAAACATACTTTTCTTAAATAATAAATTAAAATAATACAACATATATGATAATTATTAGTTGAAATAACACATAAAAAAATATTTACTTATTTATTTCTTTATTTTTGTGGATACGCGGATATGCGGATACCTACACAAAATCCGCAATCATATCCGATTAGTGTGCGGATCAGATCCGATAGCCTTGCGGATTGGATCCATATCCCCAATTTTTGGATCGAATTCGGATAAACACCGCAGATATGCGGATCGGATCCGATCCGTGAATATCTCTAGACACGGATGGGATATGTTTTGAGTATAATATATATTTTTTTATTTTGTACGGAACAATATTAGTCTTAATTCATATATTTATTATTGGGTATTAAAAATATACCGTGTTTGTATTATTAGTATTTTTCTAACCTTCTTCACTCCAACCGTGATTAGACCAAAAAATTCGTCCACCTCATTGAAAACAAATGTAATCTAATCAGTTTCCATCTAATAGTGCTATACATTGGCATAATCATAGAATATTTTACTTTAGCGAGTTAACGATACGGTGCTTGGTCACTACAGGAGTATTTTTACAAAGAATTATCAATCAATCATGTATGGCTTCTGATGAAAATAATATATTCAACATGAATGTTGTTTCTTAGGTAAAAAATAATAGATTAAAAAAATCATTAAAATAAGTATATTCATTTTGACAAATATTCTTCCATTTAATACTATAAAAAATATAATAACTATCTTGAATTACTATAGATCCAATTTCTATTGACATCGATATAATGTCTAAATTGAGATATTTTCGAATTATAGTATTCATCAAATAAAAAATCAATGAAACACTCATCCATGCCTTCTCATTTTGAGTAAATTTATGCATAAAAAAATTATACATAAAGAAAAAAAAAGAAAAGAATAGAGCTGAAATAGCAAGAGCGATAAAAATGATGATTCTTATAAGTTTGTAGAGAAACTCTTGGGGAACAGTAATTTTTAGTATTTTTGGCTATCATTTGGCTAACACAAATACTAAATTATCTTTAACAAATAAATTTTATTAAATTATTTGTGCAAATTATATGTTTTTGTGTGTAAAATATCTATAAATGTGTGTACAAATTATTATTGGCCAAGTGCTGACTAAGAATGATAATATTTGTTGATCATGTAACATTGCTCAATTTTGTTTGGCCATCTATATATAAAATACCAAAAGACTATGATTATCTAAAAAAATTTATTAATTTAATTAATAAATTTAAGAGTAATTTACATAAATAAAATGGTTAAAAACCAATTTTACATAAATGCTTTGATTCAAAACATACATTTGTGTCTCTTTTTTCTTTGTACTTCATTGTAAGGTGTAACAAAGTCAAAATTTATATGTAAATTGAGTTAATAGTCAATTTCGTCCCTGAAAGTGTCCTCGATCTCCATTTTCGTCCCCGAAAGTAAAAATTAATCAAAAACATCCTCGAAAGATACCTGAGTTGTTCACGTTCGTCCTTCCGTCATCTCCGTAGTTGAGATAGCAAACGACCGCTTACATGGCCCGTTAAGTGCCAAAGTGGCAGAGAAGCAGAACGACATTGTTTTGGTTGAATGCGCTACTAGCGTTGAAATGTTGCCGTTTTGTCTTCTGAAGAAGGATTCAAACGTTGCAATGCATTTCCCCTGTCTCATATCAACCATCGCTCTGTCTTTCGCTCCAAAACGTGTCGTGTCCCACAAGGTATGCCCTAAGCGTTTGACCGAAGCTCTGCACCACCCCGACAAGGATCGTTAGTGCTACTGGACGATTACAGTGGAAAGGCTTTGGCCGTTGAATGCAGAGTTGATGTTATATTGGAGCAGCATTGCTAGTAAAAGAAGGCATTGAGACGTTGAGAGGTAAAGATTGAATTCATAATATGATTTCTGACTTATTCTGTAATGTGGTATATTGTTACTGTGGTGGTGTTAATGTTCGTCTGATTTAAGGTAGGGTTTGGGGTATTAGTGTTGTTTTAGCATTTTCGTGTATGAGATTGTGTTACTTTGTATGGCTCTATGATGGTAGTCAGGGATGTATGAATTTAGGGATGGTTCTGTTGCATTTTTTTTGTTAATGGTTGATTGGTACCAACTGGGTGTACTAGGTGGTGATACAGACAGAGTAGTTGTTGCTGGTCATGTTTGTTTATGATGTTTTCGTCTTTGTCATTGTAGATGGAGGGTCCTCCCATGACGTTTGTTTTTCACCATGGTGGGTTGTTTAAGACGAGTGAGGATGGAGACATGGTTTATGAACCTGATGATACAGAGGTATTGATGGGTGTTGAGGGAGACACACTTGATGTATTTTTTGTAAGGGGTTACTATAAGGAGTTGGGATACATTGAGGCTGGAAACTGTTGGTGGAAAGTTCCTGGAGTTCCGATTGCATCTGGGTTGAAGAAGTTGGTGACAGATGCTGACTTGATTGCAATGTGCAAGGATTGTAGGAGGAACCAACATTTGATCAACCTATACTTTGAGGACTGCATCTCACAGCCCTGTGTAGTGGACAACATAGGGGAAGGTGTAGCTCTTTTGGAAGCATGAAGTAGTAAGAAGAAGAAGTTCAGTTCCCAGGCCAAGATGCACCACTCCCAACCTGTGAAGACTCCCACAGTGAAGCACCCTCAGCCCAAGAAACCAACCTCTCAGCTCACTAAGGTAGCCTCACAGCCCAGTAAGCCCAAATCTCAGCCCAGTAAGCTCAATTCTCAGCCCACTAAGCCAGCCTCACAGCCCAGTAAGCCCAACAAGCCTTACTCTCAGCCCACCAAACCAACACATCAGGCCTTAAATACCACCTCTCAACCCATAAAAACTCCCTTGCAGTCAACAAAACTCCACCCTCAACAAACCAAAACCAACACTCAGGGGAAGACAGCCCCACATCATTCCAAAATATCCTCTCAACCATCCAAGAACCCAGAAAGTAATAAGAAGAAAGGAAATATCAGTGCATGCAGAGTGACAAGATTTGGAAGATGTGTAAGAGAAGGTCCCATCCAGGAAGAAGATTCTGACTCTCATGACTCGTATGAGAGTACTGAAAATGAGTTGTACAAGCCTCCAAAAGTTCTAGGAGACAATTTATACAGCAGTGACAGTGATAGTGACAGTGGAAAGGTTCACCAAGAAAGTAAAAGAAAGCTGAAGCCAGGGAGAAGCATAGGCCTCCAAGTCTAGACTAGGGGATAAAGAAATTGACACTGATGACTCAAGTTATGAGGGTTTCGAAGATGAAAAAAGCTCTGAATCTGGTAAGTTCAGGGGGTTTTAGTTGTGCTACTGCTTTAATATTTCATTTGGCCAAATTTTAATGTCTTCCATGTTATGATTTAGTAGATGTAGACGAAGATGATGATGATTGTTTTTCAGATGCTTACTCATGGCATTCAGAGGACTCTGGCAAGGAGTTAGACTCTGATGAGAAGACACCAACTATTTATCCCCAATATAATGAAAAAACCAAATTTGGAAACCTGAAGTTTGAGGTTAGTATGACATTCAAATCAAAAGCTGAATTTATACAAGCCACTAGGGATTACACTATCCAGTGGGGCAGAAATATTTTATTTACAAAGAATGATGGAGTTAGGGTTAGAGTTGTTTGTAAGTCCGGGCTGGGTATGATGGGTTTCCTTAGTTGGATTGGTCTCTACTAGGTCATCTAGCCTACAGGTTTCCGCTTCTAGCCTTCCCTTCGACTAGTTGTCTGTCGCCTCTATTCCTTCTCTCCTTTACACGAAACTTCTTAAAAAAAGAATTTCATCTGTTTTTACTATCCAGAACAAGAATGGTTGGGACAAGAAACATCCATCTCGTTCGTATTTTTGGATACCCGTATAACCATCGAAGACGATTGTCCATGGGTGGTTTATTGTGCATGTAACAGTAAAGACTTGTCTTGGCAAATTAAAACGCTAGCTGATAATCACACCTCCTCTAGAAAGAGGAAAAATAGAGCTGCCACCCAAACCTGGACACTTAACAAGCTAGTTCCCAAGCTTAGAAAGCACCCCACAATGAAGCATCAAGAGGTGTATGATTGGTTTGTCTGAAAGTGTAATGTGTACCTCAATAGCACATGCATCACCAGGGCACTAAAAGCTGCTAGGAAAATTGTTGAGGGTGATGAGATAGCCCAGTATGGTTTGGTGTGGGATTATGCAAACGAGTTACTTACTAAGTTGAAAGTGATACATGATCAATTGATTGGTAGGCCACCTAAGTTGCAAGTGATCAAAAGAAAAGCAAGGGTACCGTCCTCCCCTAAGCATATTGCAACTGGATCTTGGCTGTTTCTATTGAGACCATTAAGGGGACAAGTTCTGGAACTGCTAAGCGGCTGGCCAACTTCATGACCTTTGTGTCTACTCCAGGCTTCAAGGCTCCAAGGAAGACTGATGACAAAGTTTGATTTGTTAGGAATGTGTTATGGTTGACTCATTTTGTGTATGGCACAACATTCTGTTTGTTGCTTTTGTGTATGGTAATTTAGTCTACAGACAATGTATTTGTCACTTAAGAACCTTATGACTTTGAACGGCAGGAAGAAGTCGGCTAATTAAGAAATCAAAACATGGAATACGTTGTAAGTATAGTTCTTAACCAGCTAAGATCCGCCTCGTCAATTTAGAAAAGTTGTCACAAATTTTAGAATTAAAAATACTGAGAGTATGAGTCCCAGGTCGTCTCCCAACGAGTTGCAGGAAAGCGTGCTAATTTATTAATCAGAAATTTTCCAGAAGGTTTGAGTTGGATAATGAGTAATTCTCCTAGGTTCTTCCATGTTACCTGCACGTGAATCAACTGGATCAGTAGTAAAAGAGCTTGTCTCACTCTCAGATGGCGGTTCAGATTCGCCCTCAGATGAGACTGGTGAATCGATAACAATCACTTCACCACCCTCAGAGGCTAACCGACGTCGAGCTCGCCTAATACATGAAAGAGTTCTTTCAATTTCAGGATCAAAAGCGGCTAAGCTCGGATCAGGCAGTGAACGCGTCATTCAATGAGAAAGACATATAGCTCATGGTAACAGAAATAAAAACAAAATATGCAAATAAAAATAAAAATATGTACATTAATTAATAATCTAGCACACTATTGCAACTCCCCGGCAACGGCACCAAAAATTGAACGGCATGCAGAAGTCGGCTAATTAAGAAATCAAAACATGGAATATGTTGTGAGTATAGTTCTTAACTAGCTAAGATCCACCTCGTCAATTTAGAAAAGTTGTCATAAATTTTAGAATTAAAAATACTAAGAGTATCAGTCCCAGGTCGTCTCCCAACGAGTTGCAGGAAAGCGTGCTAATTTATTAATCAGAAATTTTCCAGAAGGTTTGAGTTGGATAATGAGTAATTAAAATAATTGTAAATTAAAGCAATAAAACTAAGAATTATTATTAATATTAAAAGGTCTTGACTGGGGGAATGATTAATTGGAAGTTCTATCCTTGTTGGAATCTTCTCAAGTGTAGTGTAAAGAGGTTGTTGTTTTCACTTAGTTAACCCTTACTAAATAAAGGAAAGTCAAGTGATTGAGCTAACTCTTACCTGCAAATCCTAGTCCTCTCCCTTGGGAAGGTCTAGCGTTAGTAGGTACAGAATTAGCCAACAACGTCCAATTTAACTAAGCACTTGAGCATTCCAACTCAAGTATCTCCTCTTAATCAATCCCATGTCAAGTAGAAAATCTACTCCATTGACATGGAATTAATACTCATAAAAATATAAGAAGACATAATTAAATGAAATAAAATAGAGAATTAATTAAAAATAAAAGTAACTCTATATATTAATAAATCCAAAATGAGACATACTTATTTGAATAGGGTCAATGAGCAACTAATAAGAGTAAAGGAATATGGAAACAAACTAAAGTGATGTCTTCACGGAGGTAATGACTCTTCAGCATCCAAAATCCAAAGCAAAATCATAAACTATCAATGTAAAGCTAATCTAGATTCTGATCTAAAACTAAAAGTAATCCTAATATCAATGTATCTGAATATGTGTGGATACGTGTTTGAGTCTCTGCATGTTCCCTAGCTTTAGTCTGTGTTTCTGGGCCAAAACTGGGTTAAAACACGGCCCGAAATTGTCTCCAGCGTATTCTGCAATTTCTGCAGATCGCGCAGGTCACGCGTACGCATCGTCCACGTGATCGCGTCATTCAGTGATTTTCCTTGTCATGCGTTCGCGTTGTCCACGCGTTCGCGTCATTCGTACAGACTCCACTCCACGCGTTTGCGTCAGGCACGCGTTCGCGTCGCTGCGATTTCTTCATTTCGCGCGCTCGCGTGAGCCATGTACTCGCGTCAGTGTTCCCTGGTCATCTCCTTAGTTTCTTGTGTTTCTCCCATTTTTGCAAGCTTCCTCTCCATTCTCTAAGCCATTCTTGCCCTATGAAACCTGAAACACTTAACATACGGATCACGACATCAAATGGTATAAAAGAGATTAAAAAAATTTACAAATTAAAGGTCTCTAGGAAGCAAGTTTTCAACTATAAACAATACTACGAAGGAATTATAAAATTCATGCAATCCATATGAAAAAGTAGGTAAAGACTTGATAAAACCACTCAATTAAACACAATATAAATCATAAAATAATGGTTTATCAACCTCCCCACACTTAAATATTAGCATGTCCTCATGCTTAGCTTAAGGAGATAAAATAAATGAGTAGGGAAATGTAAGACTCATGCAATGCAATGCAATGCAACTTATATATATATATGAATGCAACTATATGATTCTTGTCCACTTGGTTAAAAATAAATAAGCTCTTCAAGACAAACATAAATCAAATTCCACTAATTCAATTTATACAGTAAGAACAGATAAAAATGTAAGAAGACATCTCATAAAAGCAGGGAACATAGAATTAAGCATTGAACCCTCACTGATGGTGTATATGCACTCTAGTCTCTCAAGTGTATAGGGTAATCACTCTACTTTTCTCTAATCATGCTTTCTAAACTTTGTTCTTCACCTAACCAATCAACAATATTTAAAGTACTAATGCAAACATCGTGAGGTCTTTTAAAGGTTGTAATGGGGCCAAGGTAAAGGTGAGGGTATATATATGGCTAACTGAGCTAAAATCTGAATCTTTGACTTAACTTAAGCTCTTACCTAAGATACATACTCTATATAACTCTAGAATCATGCCTAACTACCCATAATTTCCACTTTCACATTCCATACTCATGTATTAACTTTTTCTCTTAATTTTCTTATCACATATGCATTGGAGCTTTACTTAACTTAGAATTGGGTAATTTTGTCCCCTTATTTATTTAAATATTTATTGAATATTTTTGGATTTTTTTTTTAAATATAAATAACATATCAATGCACATGGATTTTTAATTTTTCTGTTTTACATGAGTAGGTACCCAAATTTTCATTATTTTATTAAGGTAAGAACATAACATATTCCTTTATTAACTCATGTTTCCACAATTTTCCCATGCTTAATTAACACACAATATTTATCTTAAGCTAACCAAAGATTCAAGTTGGGGTGTTTAATTATTTTTCTACTTAAGGCTAGTGATGTGGTAAAATATAGAACAAATGGGATCTAAAAGGCTCAAAGTGGCTGACAAGGGTGATTTAAAGGGTAGGCTTATTTGGGATAAGTGAGCTAAACAATTGATGGCCTCAATCATATGCATGCATATAACACATTAAACATTGGACATATAGGATGGAACAAAATAAAGATTACAATCATAGAGAAGTGAACACACAAGAATAAAATATTTATGGTTAAACAATGTAACCATGTAATTAAGCTCAAAATCTCACGGGTTGTGTGTTCTTAGCTTTTTAAACTATGTTCCAAATTTCCAATTACAACTTCAAACAAATTTAACACAAAAGTTTTGATTTAAATTAGTGAAAATTTTCAAAAATAGGGTCTTAAAAAGAAACTTATTATTTTTCAACCAAATAGAACATGCATGCAACTAATTATTACTATGCAATCTATCCTAAAGAAAAAATAACTAAGTATCCTATTTTATTGGTGTTTAGGAAAGAGAAATTACCTCCGGAAGTCAGGTACTGGCCGACCTCCCCACACTTAAAGCTTTGCACCGTCCTCGGTGCCATCTGTCAGGAACAAAGGGGGGTTGGTAGCAGCATCTCCACCATCGGGACCGTCATGGCTCCCTGTGCTGGTAAATGAAGTGGAGTCCGGGGTGTCTGGGTCTTCGTTAGGTGGGTGGTTACCAACAAGTAGCTCCTTGAGGTATGTAAATCTGCGCTTGTTTTGGCGGTCTCTTTGCTTTCCTTTCCGGTCAAGTCGGTCTAACCTCTCAAGTATCTGATGGAGCAGTTGGTATGTGGAAGGTGCTTGTGATGTGGAAGAAGAAGGGGTATCTTCTGCTGGTTCTGTACTCCGGTTGATAGTGGCTGCTGGAGGTCTGATATACTTCCCGTTAGGGACGTATTGATCATCTCGTGGAATCATGGCCTTGGTGTCCCCAGCTCTATAGGAGACTCCGGCTACTGAGACTAGATCTGAAACCAAGGCGAGGAAAGGTTGGTTGCCCGCAATTTGTACGTGTCTCATAGCATGCCGAATGTGTCTTGGTAAATTGAGGTGCTGGTCTGTAAGGATACACCAGAGTAAAACAGCCATGTCTGCAGTGAAGGAGGATTCGTGAGTGCTCGGAAAGACGTAATGGGACATAATTTGTGCCCATACTCGAGCCTCCAAGGTGAGTGCGAAAGCCAATATGCCCTTAGGTCGGGAACGATGGTATCTGTAGATCCATATGCTGCCAGGTTGTGCGATAACTCTGAGAACAGCGTCCCAGTCAAATTGGTATGTATGGCGCTTGAATGAGGCTTATTGAAATGCGTCCAGTCCTTCTGGAGCAGGGGGAAGATCTAAAGCTTGTTGAATGGCTTTTTCGGTTATGGGGACTTGCTTCTGATGGACATAGACAGACTGCATGGTTGGCATGTGAAAATTGGAGTAGAATTCAACTACCCATGAAAGATTAACCTGACGTGGCTGTCTCTGTAGGAATCCCCATTGTCTTTGCTTGATGTGGGGCTCAACAATTTCAGTAATGTTGGTTGGAAGGATGAGAAGGTGCTCATTGTTATAGTTCCTTGCTGCCAGGATTGGGAACATCTGCTTACAGTAGCGGTTAGTGAACCGTGCAATGTCCTTTATTGGAAAGGCTTTTTCTTTTTCATCGACCTTAATGATCCTCTTGATTCGTTTTGTTGAGGGTTTCACCGCTGTTGAAGATGGCTCTTCCACTAATACTCTTTGTGTTCCTCTCCTTGCTGGTGGTTTGGGAGTAGCTTTCTCCTTGCCTTTCTTGGTGGCCATCCTGAAAAAGGAAAGAGAAAGTAATATGTAAAGCTAAGGGTTCGAGCAAGGGAGCGAACATTATGGGTGATAATCAATGCATGGTAAAGAAGGATGTCATTAACACATGGTCTAGACTACATGTGAAAAGTTCATCAAAGGTGATAAAGCAAGTGCATGTGATGGCAATTAAATGCAAGATGTTTATTAGCATGCTGGCAAAGGCATGAGTAGCATAGATAAAGCATTCAATGTCCAAGTTAGATTACCAAGCCTTTCAAACTAATAATTTGTTTGTATTGACAATTATATATAATTAATAAAATATAAAAGGGGTTTTATGAAAAATAGGCATTAGAGTAGTAGAATAGAAAGATTTAAAATAATGCGTAATGCCATACGGACTTTTTCACAAACACATAGCATGCATGGTAAATATGTTATTGAAAATATTAAATTGAACATGCAAGCAACCCTTTAAGAAGTAATATTAATTGTCAAACAATTCTTTAATAGACTCACAAGCAAAATATAGAAGAAAATAATTACCTAATTTAAAATTCTAACACCAATTAAAGGAATTAAAAGAAAAGAAAAGAAAGAAAAGGAAAATATAGATAATGAAAGTGAAAAGAGAAAGAAAACATAAATAAAAATAATAAAAAAAAGTAAAAAGTAAAGAAAGAATGAAAAATAACCTTGATAATAGATGTGAAAAATAAGGGAGGAGAAAGTAAAAAGTGAGAAAGAGTAAAGAGGGAAGAAGGGAGAAGAAAGAAATAAGAAGGGAAAAAGAAAAATTAGGATTTGGGGAAGAAAATATATGATATTTGGCTGATCTGGATAATCTATGCGCCGCATGTGATGCGGACGCGTGGGTCACGCGGTCGCGTGACTTGATTTGTGCCAGTGGCGCGAGAGCAGCCTCGCGTTCACGCGACTCTCTGTTTCAAACTCATTTTGCCAAAATTTAGGGTGACGCGTTCGCGTGGGTGACGCGATCGCGTGAATGGCCATATTTTGAGGACGACGCGGCCACGTGGGGCACGCGGTCGCGTGATAGGGCTGGTGCTTCCAGCATCATTCTAGCCCAGCTCCATCATAACTTGCTGCCATACATCTCTTTTACGTCGATTTTTTTTGGGGCACGCGTTCGCGTGGGTGACGTGGACGCGTGGGCATGTTTGTGCCTGAGGCACGCCTCCAGCCACGCTTTCGCGTGACTTTCTGCTCAATTCTCTTTTCTTCCTAACGCAACTATAACGCGGACGCGCCGCGTGTGTTTTTTTTTTTTATGTAGAATACAAATGCAAATGTAAATGCAGGCTATATGCAGAAATTATGAGAAGAGTCATTAACAAAAATAAAAATAGAATAAAGTAAATTAAAACTAAGACTGAAACGGAACGATCATACCATGGTGGGTTGTCTCCCACCTAGCACTTTGCTTTTACGTCCTTAAGTTGGACACTCTTCAGACTCATTCTGCTTCTGTTGGTAGGTCTTCCAAAAGGAAGACCTCTAGTTCCTTGTGATCCTTCGTCTTCTCACCATGATAAAGCTTTAGACGATGTCCATTGACCTTTAGAAATTTGGAGCTAGAAGGATGACGCAGGTAAAAAACTCCGTATGGCTCTGCCTTTTCTACTCTGTAGGGACCTTCCCATCTTGATCTCAGTTTACCTGGCATAAGCCTCAGTCTGGAGTTATAAAGGAGAACTAATTCCCCTAGTCTGAATTCTCTCATTTTTATATGCTTGTCATGGACAACCTTCATCTTTTCTTTGTATCTCCTGAAGTTGTCATATGCTTCTAGGCGAAGATTCTCCAATTCTGCTAGTTGCAGCTTTCTTTTGGCACCAGCTTCCTCAAAATTCATGTTGCACTCCCTCACAGCCCAGAAAGCCTTGTGTTCCACCTCCACTGGAAGGTGGCAAGCCTTTCCGTATACTAAGCGGAAGGGGCTCATCCCAATGGATGTCTTGTACGCTGTTCTATATGCCCAGAGTGCATCTTGTAGCCTGGCACTCCAGTCTTTCCTGTGAGGTTTTACTATCTTCTCCAAAATGCGTTTAATCTCTCTGTTAGAGACTTCTATTTGCCCATTGGTCTGGGGATGGTAAGCTGTTGCTACTTTATGAACTATCCTATGCTTCTTCAGTAATCTTGTCAGTCTCCTGTTACAAAAGTGGTTGCCTTGATTGCTCACGATTGCTCGTGGTGATCCAAAGCGACAAATAATATGGTTTCTAACAAAGGAAACAATAGTGTTAGCATCATCAGTACGGGTAGGAATTGCTTCCACCTATTTAGAAACATAATCTACAGCTAACAGTATATAAAAGTAACCATTAGAATTTGGAAATGGACCCATGAAGTCAATGCCCCAAACATCAAAAATTTCACAGAAAAGCATAATCTGTTAAGGCATCTCATCCCTCTTGGATGTATTACCAAACCTTTGGCAAGGGGAACAAGATTTACAAAATTCAGTAGCGTCTTTAAAAAGAGTAGGCCACCAGAATCCACAGTCTAGAATTTTTCTAGCTGTTCTTTGAGGGCCAAAATGTCCTCCACTCTCAGATGAGTGGCAGGCCTCTAAAATGGACTGGAATTCTGATTGAGGCACACACCGTCTAATTACCTGGTCAGCACCACACCTCTATAAATATGGATCATTCCATATATAATATTTGGACTCGCTTTTTAGCTTGTCTCTTTAATGCTTAGTAAAATTTGGAGGAAAAGTGTGGCTAACTAGATAATTAGCTACAGGTGCATACCAAGGAACTACTTCAGATACTGCATGTAAGCTATCAAATGGTAAATTATCATTTATAGGAGTGGAGTCATCCTTAATGTGCTCAAGGCGACTCAAGTGGTCTGCCACTAAATTCTGGTTACCACTCCTATCCTTAATTTCTAATCAAATTCTTGCAGCAGCAGTATCCAATATATTAGCCTTGGTTTGGACTCTTTTTTAGCTAATAAATATTTTAGAGCTGCATGGTCTGAGTACACTACTACCTTAGTACCAAGTAAATAGGCTCAGAATTTATCCAGAGCAAAAACAATAGCTAGAAGCTCTTTTTCAGTGGTAGTATAGTTAGATTGAGTAGCATCTAAGGTCTTAGATGCATAAGCAATTACAAAAGGGTCCTTACCTTTGTGCTGAGCCAGCATCGCTCCTACTGCATGGTTGGAAGCATCACACATAATTTCAAATGGCTGGCTCCAGTCTGGTCCTCTCACAATTGGAGCTTGAGTCAGGGCGATCTTCAGCTTGTTAAACGCTTGCATGCAATCCTCACTGAACTCGAACTCTATATCTTTCTGCAGCAATCTGGATAAAGGCAATGCTACCTTACTGAAGTCCTTAATGAATATCCTGTAAAAACCTGCATGGCCAAGAAACGAATGGACTTCCCTCACGAAGGAGGGGTAAGGTAAACTAGAAATAACATCCACCTTTGCTGGATCTACAGAAATGCCAGTATTAGACACAACATGTCCTAGTACAATTCCCTGTTTTACCATAAAGTGATATTTCTCAAAATTTAATACAAGGTTGGTACTAACACACCTGTCTAATACTCTAGACAAACAATCCAAGCAAAGGCTAAATGAATCACCATATACGCTAAAATCATCCATAAAAACCTCCATACAGTTCTCAATGAGATCAGAGAAAAGACTCATCATGCACCTTTGGAAAGTAGCTGGTGCATTGCATAAGCCAAAGGGCATTCTCTTATAAGCATACATTCCAAAAGGACATGTAAAAGTAGTCTTTTTCTGATCTTCAAGAGCTATATGAATTTGGAAGTAGCCTGTATAACCATCTAAAAAGCAGTAATAGGATTTACCTGACAGGCGATCAAGCATTTAATCAATGAATGGCAAGGGGTAGTGATCATTGCGAGTGGCTTGGTTGAGACGCCTATAATCAATGCAAACTCTCCATGAGTTCTGCACTCTAGTTGTCAGGAGTTCTCCATGCTCATTTCTTACGGTTGTGACTCCAGACTTCTTGGGCACCACTTGTACTGGACTGACCCATTCACTGTCTGAGATGGGGTAAATGATATCTGCTTCAAGTAGTCTGGTTACTTCTTTCATGACAACTTCTAAGATGGTGGGATTCAATCTTCTTTGAGGCTGACGGACAAGCTTTGCTCCATCTTCTAAGAATATTTTGTGCTCACAAACTTGAGGGTTGATGCCTACTATATCCGCCAAGCTCCATCCAATTGCTTTCTTATGTTTTCTCAACACACTGAGCAGTTGCTCTTCTTGTTGAGAGGTGAGTTCCCGTGCAATGACAACTGGGAACTTCTGCTTATCCTCAAGGTAAGCATACTTAAGGTGTGGAGGGAGGGGCTTTAATTCTAATTTCTGCTCATAGCTAGGCTCTGGATCATCCGGGGCTGGTGATAATGGCAAAGGGTTCTCATTATTTTCAGAAAGTGTCCCCATGCTTGGACCTTGCTCCATGTACTTCTCTTCCATTTCTTCTTGGTGAACCTCAGCTACAGTTTCATCAATGATGTCGCATTGGAAGATAGAATGATCTTCTGGAGGATGCTTCATAGCTTCATTTAAACTGAAACTCACTGCTCTGCCATCTATCTCAAAGGAGTAAGTTCCTAAGAATGCATCCAGCTTGAACTTTGAAGTCTTCAGGAATGGTCTTCCAAGTAGGATTGATGATGGTCTTCCTGAGTCATTAGGGGGTATTTCCAGGATATAGAAGTCAATGGGAAATGTGAGCCCTTTAATGCTCACTAATACGTCTTCAGCAATTCCAACTACTGTAATAATGCTTTTATCTGCTAACACAAAACGAGCTGCCGACCTTTTTAAGGGAGGGAGCCTCAAAGTATCATATATAGACAATGGCATTATACTAACACATGCTCCTAAATCACACATGCAGTCAGAAAAAATTACACCTCTAATGGTACAGTTAACCATACATGGACCTGGATCACTACATTTTTCAGGTATACCTCCCATCAAAGCAGATATAGAGCTACCTAAAGGAATAGTTTCTAACTCATTAATTTTATCTTTATGTATGCACAAATCTTTTAGAAACTTTGCATATTTAGGTACCTGCTGAATAACATCAAAAAGGGGAACAGTTACCTCAACCTTTTTGAATATTTCTACCATTTTGGGGTCAAGTTCTATCTGCTTTCTGGGCTTCCTTGCAAGTTGTGAGAATGGGATAGGAAGGGCGTTACTTGCAGCTTCTGCATCCTTTGGTGTTTCATTCTATGGTTGAGCTGATTCTTCTTCAACTATGTTTTGTACGTCCTTTTCCTCTTCAACATCTTCCATTTCCACTACATCCTCAGCTAGAACGTGTTCTGGTGAGCTTGGCTCTTCCTGGTTCCTCTCTTGCAGTGTGGTTTCGGACCTCAAAGTGATGGCATTGATGCCACCTTTGGGATTAGGTAAGGGTTGAGAAGGAATTCCACTGGAGCTTGAAGGTTGATTGGTGGAATTAGGTGATGAATCTAACCGGGAGACGAGAGCTTGTAAAGTAGCAGTCAGACCATTTAAAATAGAGTTCAGTTGTGTCTGCATGTCTTATTGTCCTTGTGCAAGAGAACGGAGCATCTCATCATTTGATGAGGAATTGGAATAAGTGATCTGAGGAACCTGTTGTTAGTTGTGCTGGAATCCTTGAGATTGTCTTAGGTAAGGTGCTCTTTAAGGCTAGTTCTAATTCTGCTGTCTGTTGTTGTTATTCCACCTCTGGTTTCCATTGTTATCTCTGCCTCCTCTGTTATAGTTGTCCCTCCAACTATGGTTAGAATTATCTCTCCAACCTTGGTTGGAGTTATCCTGCCATCCTTGGTTATGGGTTGGTTGTAATTGCCGCCTTGTTGATTGTATCCTTGACGTTAGGATTTTTGCCAATAAAGAATTTCATAAAAACAGTCGCGTTGTAGATATAGTCTCTAAACCGACAGAAATCCCTTTGTACAAACGTTTTGGTTGTCACAAGTAACAAACCCCTTTAAAATTGATAACCGAGTATTTAAACCTCGGGTCGTCTTCTCAAGGAATTGCAGGGAGGTGTATTTATTATTGGTTATGAGTTTTCTGGGGAATGTTGAGTTTGGACAATGGGCACAGGTATATTTAAATGACAAGTAAAATAAATTAACAATAATAAAATCTCTTGGCAAGGTATGAAGAACTGGAAGTCCTATCCTGGTTATCCTTATCAATTGTAATGAGAATTGTATTTATCTCCGACTTTGTTAACCTCTAACTATGAAGGTAAGTTAAGTGGATGAATTAATTTTGATTCCTCAAGTCTTAGTCTTTCCTTGGGAAAAGTCAGAGTTAGTAGAACTCGAATTAATTCTTGAAGAATTCCAATTTTCAATTAACAATGAGTTTGATAACTCAAGAGTCTCCAATGACTCAACCAAAGCCAAAAGGGAAAAATCCAAATTATTTATATAAATAAAAGAAAGCAATCATAAGTCTGAAATACCTCAAAATATATTAAATAGAAAATCAATCTAAACATAGAGAGTCATAAACAAAATTGAGAAAAGAAATAAAAGAACATTGAACCTGGGATTGAGAGTCACTCCTAAAACTAAGAGAAGTCCTAAATCCTAATCCTAAGAGAAAGGAGAGAACCTCTCTCTCTCTAAAGACTACATCTACTCCTAAAATTGTGAATTTGAAAGCTTGTTGATGAATGGATGCATTCCTCCACTTTATAGCCTCTAATCTGTGTTTTCTGGGCCGCGAACTGGGTCGGAAACAGCCCGGAAATCGCTGGAGAAGAATTCAAACACGCTGATTTCCGTCACTGCGACGCAGCCGCATGGAGCACGCGGTCGCGTCGCCTAGCATCAGGGAAACTATGGCATATTATATATCAATCGAAGCCCCAGACGTTAGCTTTTCAACGCAACTGGAACCGCGTCGTTTGGACCTTTGTAGCTAAAGTTATAGCCGTTTGAGTGCGAAGAGGTCAGGCTGGACAGCTTAGCAATTTCTCCAACTTCTTGTATTCCTTCCACTTTTGCATGCTTCCTTTCTATCCTCTGAGTCATTCCTGCCCTGTAATCTTTGAGATCACTTAACACACATATCAAGGCATCTAATGGTAATAAGAGAGGATTAAACATAGGGAACTTAAGACCAAAGAAGCATGTTTTCAATCAAAGCACATAATTAGGAAGGCAAATGTAAAACCATGCAAATAGTATGAATAAGTGGGTAAAGAGTTGATAAAATCCACTCAATTGAGCACAAGATAAACCATAAAATAGTGGTTTATCAACCTCCCCACACTTAAACACTAGCATGTCCTCATGCTAAGCTCAAGAGAAACTATAAAGATGAAAAGGAATGGTAGGATGTATGAAATGCAACCTATATATATGAATGCAAAATGTTTCTACCTACTTGGTTAAAAGTAAACAAGTTCTCCAAGACAAAAATAATTCAAATTCCACTAATTCAAATCATATAAAATAAAGACAAGTAAACTTGTAAGAAGATAGCTCATGAAAGCAGGGAACATAGAATCAAGCATTGAACCCTCACTGGTAGTATATATCATTCTAATCTCTCAAGTGTCTAGGGTCAATCACTCTACTCTTCTCTAATCATGCTTTCTAAACCTTGTTCTTCATCTAACCAATCAACAAATATTTAGCATACCAATGCAAACATCATGAGGTCTTTTCAGGGTTGTAATGGGGCTGAGGTAAAGGTAAGGGTATATATATAAGGCTAAGTGAGCTAGTAAAGTGAATCCTTGATTAGTCTAAGATCTCACCTAACATATACATACTTTATACAATTTTAAAATACTTTACCTAACTACCCAAAATTTTTCCACTTTTGTATTACATGCTCATGTATCAAACTTATTTTTGAATTTTGTCCCATGTGCATTGATTCTTTTTACTTTACATTTGGGGTAATATATTTTTTTCATTTTTCTTTTCTTCTCTTCTTTTTTTTATCCCCTTATTTAATTACTTAATATATTTTTCTTCAATGCACATGATAATTTAATTATTTTGATTTCACATGAACATGCTTCCCAAATTTTCAAATAACTTATTCAATTTAATTCCCTACTTTTTCATATCATCCCATGTTCCCATAAAATTTCCCACACTTAAATTTTACACAATATCTATCTTAAGCTAACTAAGGATTCAACTTGGGATTCTTATTTTGTTTTTCTACTTAAGGCTAGTAATGTGGTTATAAAACAGAAGGGATTTAAAAGCTTAAGGGGGCTAACAAGGGTGATGTAAAAGGTAGCCTAATTTTGGGATAAGTGAGCTAAAATCAAACAATGGCCTCAATCATATGCAAGCATGTAAATATACTAAATAACGGACATATAGAATGGAACAAAAAATAGATTACAATCATAGAGAAGGAAACACACAGGAATAAAATATTTATGGTTAAATAATGTAACCATATAAATAAGCTCAAGATCTCACAGGTTGTGTGTTCTTTAGCTCAAAAACCATGTTTCAAATACAACTTCAAACAAATTTAACAAAAAATTTTCAAATTAAATTAGTGAAATTTTTCAAAAAAAAAATAGGGCCTCAAAAGAAATTTATTACTTTAACCAAGTAGTAACTAAATGCATAAAATCAAATAAACATGCAAATGCAACAACTAATTTAACAAAGAAAATTTAAACATTGGTGTTGAAACAGAAAGGTACTAACCCATGGAGATCGGTATCGACCTCCCCACACTTAAAGATTGCACCGTCCTCAGTGCATGCTGAGATTTGCAGGTGGACGGGTTGTTTCAACTGTTGCTTTTCTCTAAGGATTGTGCAGATGGACTTGTCTGTCTCCCCATGTAAAACGTCTTCCGCTTCCCTTCCGGGTGGCCATCCTGAAAGAAAAAAGGAAGAAGAGTAACCCAGAAATAGAGATAAGAAAATAAAAGAAGTATGGGTGGGTTAATGCCAAATGATAAGGGTCTCATTTACATGGAACCTTCAACATGTAAATGGGAAAACAATAGAGGTCATGGCATGCCAGTGGTACAAAATGTACAACAATGGGGAAGAGAGTGGGGAAGGAGAGATAATATAAATTCATGTCAATGCAAAANNNAATACCAGAAAAGATGTAACAGTTGAATAAGAACATTTGAACACCAATGGTAAAATAATAAATTTAGAAAAATAAAAAATAAAAATATGCAATGAATGAAAGTATGCAAATAAATAAAATAAAATAAAATAAAAAATAAGAAGAATGAGAAGGGATAAGAAAGGAGGGAGGAAAAAATTAGGATTGGGGGAGAAAAGATAAAATATTTGGCAAATTAGGATAAGCTGTGCGGCGCAAGCGACGCAGTCGCGTGGGGCACGCGGTCGCGTGACTTGCGCTTTAAGTTAATCGACGCGGTCGCGTCGATCACGCGGTCGCGTGACACATTTTATGCTACCGGCGCGAGGGCAGCCTCGCACTCGCACAACTCTCTGTTCAAAATCATTAGTTGCCAAATATTGGGTGACGCGATCGCGTGGGGCATGCGATCGCGTGAGTGGCCACTTAGTAGGATGTGACGCGGCCGCATGGGGCACGCGGTCGCGTGAGATGGACTGCGCGTCCAGCGCCAGTCCATCACCACTCTAGCACAACTTTCGGCTGTACACCATTATTACGTCAAAATCCTGGTCACGCGGCCGCGTGGGGCACGCGGTCGCGTGGGAGGCCATTATTCCCATATGACGCGGTCGCGTGGGACGATTTGTGCCATTGGCACGCCTCCAGCCCTGGTCCTGCGTAACTCTCTGTCTATATTATTATTGTCTCCCATCTCCTTGCGACGCGGATGCGTCAACGAGGCGGTCGCGTCGCGTGATTTTTTTTTTATGCATGAAAAATGCAGAATGCAATGCTAATATGAATGTTATGCAAAACTCCAGGTTCAATACAATAAAATAAAATAAAACTCAAAAACAAACAAAACTAAATAAAATTGAAAGAGGAACAATCATACCATGGTGGGTTGTCTCCCACCTAGCACTTTTAGTTAGAGTCCTTAAGTTGGACATTTGGTGAGCTTCCTGTTATGGTGGCTTGTGTTTGAATTCATCTAGGAATCTCCACAAATGTTTGTAATTCCAATGGCCTCCGGGATCCCAAACTAGGCGCAGAAAGCCTTCGAGTAAGTTAAAGCAAGTGACAAGGCCCCAAGAGTGTTGATTTCTAGACTGGATTCCGGGGTCCCAGACCTTGCCTTTGCACCCGTCTTTTGGTTGAGCAATATTGTTCCATCCGGGTGGCAAGCAGTCTGAATTCTCACGTAAGCGGCCAAATAACTTCCTAGACCCATTCAGTTGAGCTTTACACCAACCTTTGCATTTAAACTTAAAGCTTCCAACCATGATGAACCTTGCAGGACAATTCTTACCATTGACCATCTTCCTCTTTCTCTTAATGCCACAAAGAGCTCTAAGTTGACCATCCGTCTCTAGTAGCCCATATTCAAGTGGGATTAGAAAGCTAAGGGATATGAATTTTACCCACTTGAATGTTGTGAAGGATGATAGTAACTTAGGGGGAGGTATTTTTAATGAAATTGCAAGCTCCACTCCCTTGTGCTCTTCTCTGATAATTACCACCTCTTTGCAAGCTTCTTTAATTTCAACCTCTTCTTCTTGGTAGCTTTCTTCCAATTTAATCTCTTCTTCATTACTTACCAAGGGCAAGGGAGGTTGTGCTTCTTCTTCTTGAATCTCCATCTCTTGACCAACCTCTTCCAAGTCTTCAACTATGATATGCCTTGGAGGTTGTACACCCTCCTTAGCATCAATTTCAAACGTCTTGGAAGGGGGTTCTATGACTGGACTTTCCCATGGAGGTTCTGCATCTCCCAAGTTTGCAACCAACTCTTCTTCTTGAACGATGACAGCTTCTTCTACTTGTTCTAGTATGAATTCATGCTCTGTCTTGTCCACTGGAGCCTCTAGTATCTCCTTCATGCTACGCCCTTCATGAAATTGTCCACATGGGGCTGTGGTTGGTCCTTGCATATTTGAGCGTCTAGAAACCCATTGGATTACTGCTTGCTCCAGTTGACAAATGGTTGCCTGAAATCGATCCACTGTTTCCTTGAAACGATCCTTTGTCTCTTGATACACTCGGCTTTCATAAATAGGATCATAGTGCTCTTGGATTGATGGATATGGAGATGGTGAATATTGAAGTGGTGGTTCTTGTGAGTAATTGGGTTGGAATTGGGGTGGTTCTATATATGGTTCATATGGCTCATAAGGTGGTTGGTATGGTGGTTGAGGGTTAGGGTCATATGGAGGTGAATGGCGGAAAGGGGCTTGTGAGTATGGTGGTCCAAAGTCAAGTTGAGGAGAGGGTTTATAGGCATATGGTGGTGGTTGTTGATAGTCCATTGGAGGTGGTTGTTGCCATGAGGGTTGATCAAATCCTTGTGGCTCCTCCCATCTTTGATTGTTCCAACCTTGATACCTGTTCTCATTGTAATTTCTTCTTCCTGCAACATTATTGTAACCAGACTCATAGCCAAAGGGGTGAGAGTTCATAATAGCAAATAAAAATTAAAAATAAAAATAAAAAAATAAATTTAAATTAAAAGGTTATTTAAATTTTAAATTTTTGAAATTTGAATATTTGAAATTTGAAATTTAAAATTTGAAAATTTTTAAATTTAAAATTTGAAACTTTTTAAATTTGAATTTTGAAATTTGATTTTTGAAATAAGATAAGATAAGATAAAAATTTTAAAAATAAAAATCTGAAATTTTTTTTTTCGAAAAAAATTAATTAAAAATATTTTTAAATTTAACGAGGAAAGAGAAAAACAATAAAATGACACCAAATTTAAAATTTTTAGATCAAAACGAAGAAAACAACTAAGAACAGCTTGAAGGTCAAGATGAACGCGAAGAACAACTTGAAGATCAAGATGAACACTAAGAACAAATTTTTGAAATTTTTTTTTAATAACTAAATAAAAACCAATAACCTCTTAATTTATGAAAAAGCAAAAAATAAAAACAAATAAACAAACAAAAAGCAAAAAAATATTTACAATAACCAATAATAAGGCACACGTTTGCAATTCCCCGGCAACGGCGCCATTTTGACGTTAGGATTTTTGCCAGTAAAGAATTTCATAAAAACAGTCACGTTGTAGATATAGTCTCTAAACCGACAGAAATCCCTTCGTACAAACGTTTTGGTTGTCACAAGTAACAAACCCCTTTAAAATTGATAACCGAGTATTTAAACCTCGGGTCGTCTTCTCAAGGAATTGCAGGGAGGTGTATTTATTATTGGTTATGAGTTTTCTGGGGAATGTTGAGTTTGGGCAATGGGCACAGGTATATTTAAATGACAAGTAAAATAAATTAACAATAATAAAATCTCTTGGCAAGGTATGAAGAACTGGAAGCCTATCCTGGTTATCCTTATCAATTGTAATGAGAATTGGATTTATCTCCCACTTTGTTAACCTCTAACTATGAAGGTAAGTTAAGTGGATGAATTAATTTTGATTCCTCAAGTCCTAGTCTTTCCTTGGAAAAAGTCAGAGTTAGTGGAACTCGAATTAATTCTTGAAGAATTCTAATTTTCAATTAACAATGAGTTTGATAACTCAAGAGTCTCCAATGACTCAACCAAAGCCAAAAGGGAAAAATCCAAATTATTTATATAAATAAAAGAAAGCAATCATAAGTCTGAAATACCTCAAAATATATTAAATAGAAAATCAATCTAAACATAGAGAGTCATAAACAAAATTGAGAAAAGAAATAAAAGAATATTGAACCTGGGATTGAGAGTCACTCCTAAAACTAAGAGAAGTCCTAAATCCTAATCCTAAGAGAGAGGAGAGAACCTCTCTCTCTAAAGACTACATCTACTCCTAAAATTGTGAATTTGAAAGCTTGTTGATGAATGGATGCATTCCTCCACTTTATAGCCTCTAATCTGTGTTTTCTGGGCCGCGAACTGGGTCGAAAATAGCCCGAAAATCGCTGGAGAAGAATTCAAACACGCTGATTTCTGTCACTGCGACGCAGCCGCATGGAGCACGCGGTCGCGTCGCCTAGCATCAGGGAAACTATGACATATTATATATCAAATCGAAGCTCCGAACGTTAGCTTTCCAACGCAACTAGAATCGCGTCGTTTGGACCTCTATAGCTAAAGTTATAGCCGTTTGAGTGCGAAGAGGTCAGGCTGGACAGCTTAGCAATTTCTCCAACTTCTTGTATTCCTTTCACTTTTGCATGCTTTCTTTCCATCCTCTGAGCCATTCCTGCCCTGTAATCTCTGAGATCACTTAACACACATATCAAGGCATCTAATGGTAATAAGAGAGGATTAAGCATAGGGAACTTAAGACCAAAGAAGCATGTTTTCAATCAAAGCACATAATTAGGAAGGCAAATGTAAAACCATGCAAATAGTATGAATAAGTGGGTAAAGAGTTGCTAAAATCCACTCAATTGAGCACAAGATAAACCATAAAATAGTGGTTTATCAATCCTTGATTCGGACGGTCATAGAAGTTGAGTAGCTGCCACAGTGTTGTCGTCCTGTTGGAGTTGCGGACATTCATCAGTATAATGACTATAATCTGCACAGATTCTGCATACTCTTTGGGGAACTAACTGTTGGCTCTGTTGTGGTGGGTGAGGCTGAGCTTGTTGTGCTTGTTGTTGATTTAACTGCATTTGCTTCAGTAGGTTGGTCATTTCACATATACTCTGTGTAAGAGCAGTAGTCTCAATGCTAGAGGAAACCTTTGTAACAGTTTTTGAGTGGCTGCGCCTCTGCCTGTGATTCCTAGTGGACTCAGCTAAGTCGCTGATCAGTTGCCATGCTTCATCTGTGATTCTGTACTTTTTCAGGGAACCATTACTAGCACCATCCAATGTGGTCTTATCCTGGGGGTTCATGCCTTGAGTGAAGTAGCTGATCAACACTAGTCTGTCAATCATGTGATGGGGGCATGAGTCTAGAAGGTTCTTAAAACGCTCCCAGTATTCATAGAGAGTCTCCGAGTCTCCTTGAACAATGCAGGAGATCTCTTTCCTCAGTCTATCTGTGACTTCAACTGAAAAGTATTTTTCCAAAAATTCTTTCCTGAGTGTATCCCAGTTGGTAACAGTCACTTCAGGTTGGGAGTAGTACCACTCCCTTGCCTTTCCCTCAAGAGAAAATGGGAAGGCAGTTAACAGAATAGAAGTTTCATCTGCACCATTACGCTTAACAGTAGAACAGGCTGTCTGGAAATTCCTAAGGTGCTTAATAGGCTCTTGAGCAGGTAAGCCATGAAACTTGGGCATCAAGTTGATTAGTGCAATTTTTAGCTCAAAATCTGCAGCCAGATTTGGATGATGCACTTGATAAGGTTGCAGTGTAAAATCTGGGGCTCCAGCTTCCTGGAGAGTAATTCTCCTAGGTTCTGCCATGTTACCTGCACGTGAATCAACTGGATCAGTAGTAAAGGAGCTTGTCTCGCTCTCAGATGGCGGTTCAGATTTGCCCTCAGATGAGACTGGTGAATCGATAACAATCACTTCACCACCCTCAAAGGCTAACCGACGTCGAGCTCGCCTAATACGTGAAAGAGTTCTTTCAATTTCAGGATCAAAAGCGGCTAAGCACGGATCAGGCAGTGAACGCGTCATTCAATGAGAAAGACATATAGCTCATGGTAACAGAAATAAAAATAAAATATGCAAATAAAAATAAAAATATGTACACTAATTAATAATCTAGCACGCTATTGCAACTCCCCGGCAACGGCGCCAAAAATTGAACGGCAGGCAGAAGTCGGCTAATTAAGAAATCAAAACATGGAATACGTTGTGAGTATAGTTCTTAACCAGCTAAGATCTGCATCGTCAATTTAGAAAAGTTGTCACAAATTTTAGAATTAAAAATACTGAGAGTATGAGTCCCAGGTCGTCTCCCAACGAGTTGCAAGAAAGCGTGCTAATTTATTAATCAAAAATTTTCCAGAAGGTTTGAGTTGGATAATGAGTAATTAAAATAATTGTAAATTAAAGCAATAAAACTAAGAATTATTATTAATATTAAAAGGCCTTGACTGGGGGAATGATTAATTGGAAGTTCTATTCTTGTTGGAATCTTCTCAAGTGTAGAGTAAAGAGGTTGTTGTTTTCACTTAGTTAACCCTTACTAAATAAAGAAAAGTCAAATGATTGAGCTAACTCTTACCCGTAAATCCTAATCCTCTCCCTTGGGAAGGTCTAGCGTTAGTAGGTACAGAATTAGCCAACAACGTCCAATTTAACTAAGCACTTGAGCATTCCAACTCAAGTGTCTCCTCTTAATCAATCCCCATGTCAAGTAGAAAATCTACTCCATTAACATGGAATTAATACTCATAAAAATATAAGAACAGAAGACATAATTAAATGAAATAAAATAGAGAATTAATTAAAAATAAAAGTAACTCTATATATTAATAAATCCAAAATGCAACATACTTATTTGAATAGGGTCAATGAGCAACTAATAAGAGTAAAGGAATATGGAAATGTTGAGTTAAGAAATTAACTAAATTAATTAGTGATGATAAATATTATTTAATTGGGCAAAATAAATAATTAAATGTTGATTGTTTATAATTATATGAAGCTAATTATTTATTGTTGCAATACTGCAGCCCAAATGAAATGGAAAATGGAACAAGGCTGATGGGTTGGCAACTCAAACGAAGCCCAAAAGAAAACAAAGAAAGGAACCAATGGGCCAAGCAAATCAAACCAAATCCAAGCCCGTGTCCATAAATCCAAGTTGATCCCACAAAGCTTCTCATACAAGATTGAAGTCTTCACTCTCCCTCTTACTTGCTGTCACCAAAGCAACGTTCTTCTCTCCTCTGTCTTAGTCAAATTACAAACTCAGAAAAGTGAGAAAGAGAAAGAGAAAGCTTCTTCCCTAAAGTGATCATCAAAGAAGCAAGAAAGAGAAAGTCCAAGCTTGAAACACAGAAGTCTAATCAGCAAATTCAAACCATATCAAGCTTAGGTTAAAGGTAACCCATTTCCTCATACATGCAACACACTTTCTTCTCTTCATTTTCAACTCTCTGTATCTCCATTTTGGGTTATATGGAAAAGAAGATTTATGTTCCTCTCTGCTGTAAATCCACAGTCTCAAACATGTCTTGGGGACCAAGTTGGTTTTCAAGGGCTCAGATTAAGTTGACCATTAGAAGATTTTTGTGGTTGCTGCTTTATGGCTTTCGGTTAAGATGAAGAAGTCAGAAACAAAATTTCTACTCTAAGGTTTAATGAGAAAAAGTAAATTTGTGGATTGGTGAAGCTCAAGGCTCAAGGTGTTGACCTTGGAAGAAGAACCCAGCAACATGCAAGGAGATAAAAGAAGACTTTGTGCTCATTCAGAACCAAGGAGAGAAAACCAGAGTTGTGAGAGTAGTATTCTGGAAAGAAGTTCCTCTACTTGGATAATGCTTTCTTTCAAAGAAGCATTCGGCCCATACTGAAGAACTGCATCTGAGGTTTGCAAATCTGGTTTTGCACATAGCAAAGAGGCTGTTGATGAAGTCAATCTCCTTCATTTTTACAGATTGTAATGTACTTTTCTATGTTTATCTTTTTGTAATTTCTTGTGAGAAAAGGCATTGTGAGAAAGCTCAAGTAAAAGCCATGAGTGGAAAAAGGCTGAGTGATACACTTGAGAGAAAAGTCTAGAGTTATTTTCTAATTTCTTTAGGTATGTCTATGTCTTGTATCTTGTACCTGTGAGGTATCCCTTTCTTAGTTGGGTTAGCACTAAGAGTGAATAGTTAGGTATTAGCATAGCCAATGTCAAGTTAGGTTAGAACTGGAGTGAGAAAGGAGTGGGTCAATCCTATGAAATTGGTGTATGTAATACTGTTAACTATAGTAAAAATTCTTCCATAGTTGTGGAGGAGACTGGACGTAGGTTGCATAGCACAAGGCAACTGAACCAGGATACATGTTGGTGTTAGCTTTTCTCTTCTCTGCTGTGTTCTGTTTTCTGATATTCATGAGACAAAAACAAATTATCGTATAAATTTCTGCTGCTGAGTACAAACAGAATCAGAATTGAAAGTTTGTTTAAAAGGGGTCATAATAGCAACTTAAAAGGAAGGCATAGATTCAACCCCCCTTCTCTAAGCCTACCACAACCTTCAATTGTTATCAGAGCTAATGTCTCAAGAATCAAGCTTAACCGCTTGGAGCAAAGATTCAATGGCGAACAACTTGGGCACAACCACAGTTGCCTACACCATTACTGAAGGCCAGTCAAACAACCGGCCACCTTTCTTCAACGGGAAGAACTATTCTTACTGGAAAGAATGGATAAGAATCTTCATCCAATCTATCGACTACAACATATGGAAGATTGTAGTGAGCGGTCCCAAGATCCCAACAAAAACAAGTGCTGATGGAGTGGTTACTCCAAAAGAAGAAGCTGAATGGAATGAAGATGATAAGAAGAAGATAGAGCTAAATGCTAAAGCAATCAACCTTCTTCACTGTGCTATCAGCTTTGAAGAGTACCAGAAGGTGTCTAGATGCAAGACAGCCAAAGAAATCTGGGAAAAACTCCAGGTTACACACGAAGGCACTAAACAAGTCAAAGAAACAAGGATTGATATGCTGCGAAAAGAGTACGAGATGTTTAGCATGAAGGATGGAGAAAGCATTGATGAAGCGTTTGAGAGATTCTCAATCATAATCAACAACCTTGATGCTATGGGTACAAACTATGCAGAATAAATCTTGGTGAGAAAACTCCTTAGAAGCCTCACAAAAGAATGGGAAACCACTGCCATTGTCCTAATCGAGAGCAACAACCTAAGTCCCATAACCTATGATGAGCTGAGAGGAAAACTCCTTGCCTATGAAACCATACACACAAACACAGACTCAAAGAAAAAGGGAATAGCCCTCAAGTCACAAATAGAACCAAAAGAGAGTGAGTCTAGTGATGGTATTTCAGATAATGAGCTTTTGTTTTTTGCTAGGAGATTTAGAAGGATGATGAAGAACAAAGAAAAATACAAGGGTTCAAGTTCAAAGGAACACAAGATCGACTTGAGCAAGGTGACGTGTCATCATTACAAGGAGGCTGGACATTTCAAGCTAAATTGTCCAAAGCTCAAAAAGGAGGACAAAGGAAAGAAGGAAAGGAAGAGAATGCTCATGGCAGCTTGGGAGGATCTCGAGAACGACTCCAATGAGGAAGAAGAGTCTGAAGGTGAAAACAAAGACTGTTTCATGGCTGGAAACAAAAATTTTGATGAGGTAAATTACTTTGATTTGTCTATGGATGATCTACATGCTATTATTGATGATCTCACCTTAAACACCTCAAAACTTCTTGACAAATACAATGAGTGTAGATCTGAAAGAGATGTGTTAAGAGCTGAAAATAATTTTTTAAAAGAAAAAGTGAAGGAAACTGAATGTGCTTTAGACATCATTGAAGAAAACAGATTTCTAAAATCTGAACTTGAAAAATTAAAAGGAAAGCACATTGTGGATCCTTCTCATGAGTTAATTGCTGAAAATAAAAGATTAAATGATATGATTAAAAGACTGAATGGTGACTTAGCAAAATTTGCTCAAAAGTTCTAGTAACTTGGACAGATTACTTGCAAGTCAAAGACCATTATTTGAAAAATTCGATTTAGGCTATATAGCCAAGGAAGATGCAGTTTTCAATGATTCCTCCATAAAATTTGTGGCTTCTTCATCAAATACTAAATCCACACCAATCAAATCTGGTATTGGATATGCTCCAACATTTGAAGAAAAATTTGATGAAGTAGACAAGTGAAAATGAGACTTCACCAAGAACCGAACCGAGTTCAAACAGGCCAGGCTTGGGATACATTTCGAAAAATGAGGGAGCTTTCAAGAAACCACTTTTTTACAACAAAACCTCATTTTTGAAAAATCCAAAGGTTTTCAAAAATTCTGGTAAAAATATTTTTGCAAAGAGGAATAATTATAACAAAAATCAGTTTGTCAAAAAAAATGCATCTCCTCCAAAAACCAGAAAATTTCAACCCTTCAATCACTTCAAGCAATGCAACTCACCTCAATTTCAGCGACACACATCAGAAAATCATTGTGTAAATTCCAAAAAATTTTGTCACTCATATGCACAATGTTTCATTGAAAAGAGAGTTGTGGGAAACAAAGTTTACAATGTTGTTTGTGATTTCAATGCACTTGGGCAACCAAGATGGATTAACTTCAAAGGATCCAAATTAATTTGGATACCTAAGGCTACTTGAAACTCTTCATGCAGATTTGCTAGCATCCAAGAACAAAAAGGACATGTGGTACATGGATAGTGGATGTTCAAGGCACATGACTGGAAGGTCAACCTACTTCATCAAACTAAATAAGTATGATGGAGGTTTTGTGACCTTTGGAGATGATGGTAAAGGTAAAATCATTGCTGTTGGAAAAGTAGGTAATGAACAATCTACTTTCATTGATGATGTACTTTTAGTATGCAGTTTGAAGCACAATCTTTTGAGTATAAGTCAGCTGTGTGATTTAGGATATTTAGTGACTTTCAAAAGACTTGAATGATGTGTTGTTAATGAGAAGACAAATGAAGTGATTTTTGTTGCCAAGCGTTTTAATAATATGTATGGACTTACTCTTGATGAACTAAAGGATCAAAATGTAGCTTGTCTTCACTCTAAAGAATCTGAAAAGTGGTTATGGCACAAAATATTGGGCCATGCAAGTATGTTTCAAATAAACAAACTTGTAAAGAAAGAATTAGTAAGAGGTCTTCCTTTGATAAAGTTTGAGAAAGACATCACTTGTGATGCTTGCCAAATGGAAAAACAAACAAAAAGTTCTTTTAAACCAAAGGAAGACATCTCTACTAAAAGACCACTTGAATTGCTACACATTGATTTATTTGGTCCAACAAGAACTCAAAGCCTAGGTGGTAAACATTATGGTTTAGTAATTGTGGATGACTATACTAGGTTTGGTTGGGTTTTATTTCTTGCACACAAAAATGAAGCATTTTCGGCCTTTGAACCTTTTTGCAAGAAAATTCAAAATGAAAAGGATTTAAAAATATCTTCTATAAGAAGTGATCATGGAACTGAATTTGAAAATAATTTATTTGAATCCTTTTGTGAGAAATTTGGAATATCTCACAACTTCTCTTATCCAAGAACACCACAACAAAATGGTGTTGTGGAAAGAAGAAATAGAAGCATACAAGAGATGACAAGAGCTATGCTTTATGAGAGTAATGTTCCAAAATTCCTTTGGGCTGAAGCAGTTAACACGGCTTGCCATATTTTGAATAGAACAATCATAAGAAAAATTTTGAAGAAAACCCCTTATGAACTTTGGAAAGGTTACCCACCAAACTTAGACTACTTGCACATATTTGGATGCAAATGTTTTGTTTTAAATAACAAGGATAATTTGGGTAATTTTGATCTAAAGGCGTATGAGTGTTTGTTTGTAGGATATTCCACAACTAGTAAAGCATATAGGATTTATCATCAAGATGCTAGGATTATTGAGGAGTCCATACATGTTATATTTTGTGATACTAACCTGGTGCAAAGCATTTTGGAAGATTGTGATGCAAAAAATCAAGCTCAAAAGGAAAATGAAACCACTCAAAATCATGAAAAGGAAAAGTCTGGTCAAACTGAACCAGAAACTGCAACTGCTGAAAATTCAAGAGACAATTCTATTTTGTCTCATAAATCTGAAGGAAATCCTGAAGCCAGCAACACCCAGAATCCCTTGGTATCTGAATCTGCCTCCAAATCCACCAGACCTCATGAATGGAGATTCTTAAAGAATTATCCTAAGAAATTTGTCATTAGGAACGTCTCTCATGGGGTTAGAACTCGGTCTTCAACAAGAAAAGAGAATGAAGGAACAAACATTGCCTTCTCTCTCAAATGGAGCCTCAAAATGTTAAGGAAGCCCTTAATGACCCTTCATGAGTAAAGGCAATGGAAGATGAGCTCCAAGAGTTTGAGAAGAACCAAGTTTGGACTTTGGTTCCAAGGCCAAGTGGAAAGAAAGTGACCGGCACCAAGTGGATATTCCGGAACAAGTTGGGAGAAGATGGTAGCATTGCAAGAAACAAGGCAAGGCTAGTGGCACAAGGATATGACCAAGAAGAAGGAATAGACTTTGATGAATCATTTGCCCATGTTGCCCGAATGAAAGCCATAAGACTTCTCTTAGCCTATGCTGCATTTGTGGTTTTAAATTATATCAAATGGATGTGAAATGTGCATTTTTGAATGGTGTGATAGATAGAGAAGTGTATGTGGAGCAGCCTCCTGGTTTTGAAAATAAAGAGCCTTCTAATCATGTTTTCAAATTATCTAAAGCTCTCTATTGTTTAAGACAAGCTCCTAGAGCTTGGTATGAGAGACTTAGCTCTTTTCTTTTAAAAAATGATTTTTAAAGAGGCACCACTGACACAACTCTATTTATCAAGAACTCTAATGATTCTTTTATTCTAGTCCAAATATATGTTGATGACATTATTTTTGGATCAGCCAATGAATCCCTCTGTTCTGATTTTGGAAAACTCATGACAAGTGAATTTGACATGAGTATGATGGGTGAACTTAATTTTTTCCTTGGGCTGCAAATTAAACAAACTGAAAAAGGTATTTTCATTCATCAAGTGAAGTATGCCAAGGAATTAGTTAAGAAATTTGGTATGGAAAATGCCAAACCTATGGGAACCCCCATGCATCCTAGTTCAAAATTAGATAAAGGAGAAACTGAGAAAGATGTTGATGAAACTAGGTATAGATGAATGATTGGTTCTCTTATGTACTTAAATTCCTCTAGACCCGATATTGTGCAAAGTGTTGGATTGTGTTCTAGGTTCCAATCCAAACTAAAAGAGTCACATCTTTCTGCAGTTAAGAGAATCATTAGATATGTTCATGGCACATCCAATTTTGATCTTTGGTATCCTAAGATTGATAATTTTTCTGCAGTCAGTTATTGTGATGCAGATTTTGCTGGTGATAGAGTTGATAGAAGGAGTACTTCAGGCCTATGTTGCTTCCTTGGAAAGTCATTGAATGTTTGGTCAAGTAAAAAGCAACCAACAGTGGCCTTATCCACTGCAGAGGCTGAGTATATTGCTGCTTCTTCTTGTTGTTCTCAGCTTTTATGGTTAAAAACACAGCTTACCGATTACAAATTAAATGCTGAAAATATTCCCTTAATATGTGATAATATGAGTGCCATTAATATTTCTAAAAATCCAGTTTTGCACTCTAGGACTAAGCATATTGAAGTGAAATTTCACTCAATAAGAGAACATGTCCAAAAGGGGGATATTAGCATTCAATTTGTTAAATCAGAAGAGCAATTAGCAGATATTTTCACAAAACCATTAGCTAAGGACAGATTTTGCATGCTTAGGACCAGTCTAGGAATTTTAAGTCATGATTCATTGTTTGAAAATTGCTGATGTGTTTGTTGAAGTTTTTGTATCATAGGTTCGGATGAGACAATTATGGGTAGAAGAAGAACCATCACTCTGAATTTTATCTTCTGGGCTCTGAACTTTCTTGGAATAGGGTTCTGAACTTTCTTTTTTCAAGAACACTCTTAACTTGCTGCAATTACAAACCTATTCATGTATTGTGCATGTCTTTTTTACATTTCTCATTATCATCATTTCAATTTTTGAAAAACTGCAACTTCTGTTTTAATTGTGCTAATGTCTTGTTTGAGAATTCTATTTTGCATGTCAAAGAGACATTTGTTGAATAAGAAATGAGAGATCTAGTTTTTGTTGTGTAAAAATGGACATAGACCATGCTTGAATCTTATTACACATGTGGTCTCTTTTTGTTTTTTGAAACCTTCAAGTGATATAAAACTCTCTTTTTAGTTCTAATGAATTTTTACCAAAAATTGGTCTTTGCACATTTGTGAGTTTTGTTATATAAAATGGTGTTGCAGATTGAAATATGATCTTTATTTCTCTTCCGAATTTTTCTTAGTATTTCAAAACGCAATATTTAGCTTTAACATGCCTCTAACACACTTTTTTGCAAGTTTTGTTTTGTTTTATTTTTCCCACCTTGATGACAAAAGGGGGAGAAAAATGCATATATGAGGCTTGATAAGACATAAGACTTACTGAGATTATTGGATATTAGTTTTGTTTAGTCTTGTGTTTGTTAATTGACTTGTGTTTATGAATTGAAATCTATTTTACTTGTTTGTGAACTGAACTTGGATGACTTTAAGTCATTTGAACTTTATGTTGTACTGGTGAATTGTTGCTTACATGCTGCCGTCATTTGCAATATGTGCTTTTATGGATTATTAGACTTTTGTGCAACCATAGAATTCCAGATAAGCATGTATATACATTGGATTGTTGTGTTGACATTATTGTCTGTGTCCTCAGGTTAAGCGATAAGCATACATTAAGGGGGAGCATCTCATATGAAAGAAAGGGGGAGCACATCAAGTTAATCTGGTATCATCAAAGGAAAGTCTCTGAACCTCTTGTTGCAGGATTTTAGTTCATTAACTATTGCACCCTTGATCACAAAAGGGGGAGTAGCTGTATGAATTGAATTGAATATGAATTGAATTGAATTTAGTAGCTATATAAATTGAATTGAATTTAGTAGCATATAATTTGCTAATTTTGCTACTGCTGTGATTTTTTGGCATGAGAATTTGAACTTGCTTCGTATGATCTGTTGCTGTTTTGCCTTTGTTTGTCTTGATGCTCTGTTTTGGTTAAAGCTTGAGCTGGATAATTGTTATTATTGCTGAGATATTTTGATTCAGTTTTAGGCTGAACTTTTGGCTATTTTTTGTAAAATTCCTTAGCTCTGTTTCATGAGATGTTATAACTGTTTGAAACTATTACTGTTTGCTGCATCCATGGACAGTATATAGTATTTTATTGTGTTCCCAATAAGTATATGCAAATAGGAAAGAAGAGAAGAGCATAAATCTAGGGGGAGCAACTCTTGAAAGAGAAAGGGGGAGCAACACAAAAGCAAGTGACATCATTCAAAGGGAAGTTTCTTAACTCTATTCAAATTCAATTCCTTTTGATAAATGTTTTAATTATGTTTGTCATCAAGGGGGAGATTGTTGAGTTAAGAAATTAACTAAATTAATTAGTGATGACAAACATTATTTAATTGGGCAAAATAAATAATTAAATGTTGATTGTTTATAATTATATGAAGCTAATTATTTATTGTTGCAATACTGCAGCCCAAATGAAATGAAAAATGGAACAAGGCTGATGGGTTGGCAACTCAAACGAAGCCCAAAAGAAAACAAAGAAAGGAACCAACGGGCCAAGCAAATCAAACCCAATCCAAGCCCTTGTCCATAAATCCAAGTTGATCCCACAAAGCTTTTCATACAAGATTGAAGTCTTCACTCTCCCTCTCACTTGCTGTCACCAGAGCAATGTTCTTCTCTCCTCTGTCTTAGTCAAATCACAAACTCAGAAAAGTGAGAAAGAGAAAGAGAAAGCTTCTTCCCTAAGGTGATCATCAAAGAAGCATGAAAGAGAAAGTCCAAGCTTGAAACACAGAAGTCTAATCAGCAAATTCAAACCATAGCAAGCTTAAGTTAAAGGTAACCAATTTCCTCATACATGCAACACACTTTCTTCTCTTCATCTTCAACTCTCTGTATCTCCATTTTGGATTATATGGAAAAGAAGATTTATGTTCCTCTCTGCTGTAAATCCACGGTCTCAAACATGTCTTGGGGACCAAGTTAGTTTTCAAGGGCTCAGATTAAGTTAACCATTGGAAGATTTTTGTGGTTGCTGCTTTATGGCTTTCGGTCAAGATGAAGAAGTCAGAAACAAAGTTTCTACTCTAAGGTTTAATGAGAAAAAGTAAATCTGTGGGTTGGTGAAGCTCAAGGCTCAAGGTGTTGACCTTGGAAGAAGAACCCAGCAACATGTAAGGAGATAAAAGAAGACTTTGTGCTCATTCAGAACCAAGGAGAGAAAACCAGAGTTGTGAGAGTAGTGTTCTGGAAAGAAGTTCCTCTACTTGGATAATGCTTTCTTTCAAAGAAACATTCGGCCAATACTGAAGAACTGCATGTGAGGTTTGCAAATCTGGTTTTGCACATAGCAAAGAGGCTGTTAATGAAGTCAATCTCCTTCATGTTTTATAGATTGTAATGTACTTTTCTATGTTTATCTTTCTGTAATTTCTTGTGAGAAAATGCATTGTGAGAAAGCTAAAGTAAAAGCCATGAGTGGAAAAAGGCTGAGTGATACACTTGAGAGAAAAGTCTAGAGTTATTTTCTGATTTCTTTAGGTATGTCTATGTCTTGTATCTTGTACCTGTGAAGTATCCCTTTCTTAGTTGGGTTAGCACTAAGAGTGAATAGTTAGGTATTAGCATAGTGATGAGCGGATAATTTATACGCTTTTTGACATTGTTTTTAGTATGTTTTTAGTAGGATCTAGTTACTTTTAGGGATGTTTTTAATAGATTTTGTGTTAAATTCACATTTCTGGACTTTACTGTGAGTTTGTGTGTTTTTCTGTGATTTCAGGTATTTTCTGGCTGAAATTGAGGGACTTGAGCAAAAATCAGATTCAGAGGTTGAAAAAGGACTGCTGATGCTGTTGGATTCTGACCTCCCTACACTCAAAGTGGATTTTCTGGAGCTACAGAACTCGAAATGGCGCGCTTTCAATTGCGTTGGAAAGTAGACATCCAGGGCTTTCCAGAAATATATAATAGTCCATACTTTGGCCAAGAATTGACGACGTAAACTGGCGTTCAATGCCAGCTTTCTACCCAAATCTGGCGTCCAGCGCCAGAAAAGGATCCAAAACCAGAGTTGAACGCCCAAACTGGCATAAAAACTGGCGTTCAACTCCACAAATGGCCTCTGCACGTGCAACACTTAAGCTCGGCCCAAACACACACCAAGTGGGCACCGGAAGTGGATTTATACATCAAATACTTACTCATGTAAACCCTAGTAGCTAGTTTATTATAAATAGGACCTCTTACTATTGTATTAGGCATCCTGGATTGTATTTTGATCCTGTGATCTCGTTCAGGGGGATGGCCATCTCGGCCATGCCTGGACCTTTCACTTATGTATTTTCAACGGTAGAGTTTCTGCACTCCATAGATTAAGGTGTGGTGCTCTGCTGTTCCTCAAAGATTAATGCAAAGTACTACTGTTTTCTATTTGCATAAAGCCAGCCATGGAAAGGAGTAAGACTGACTGGATGAAGATAGCAGGAAAGCAGAGGTTCAGAGGAACGAAAAGCCTCTCCATTCATCCTATCTGGCTGTAAAGCCATACCCAAACTGCTTTGGGATTGGTATTCAACTAATCACTCCAGTCCATGTAATTATATGTTGAAGCTTGGCTGGCTATTAAGCCATGCCTGACCCTTTGATTGGAGCTTTAAGACTAACATGGCAAGATTCCTAGAATTCATATTAAAAATTTTGGAATCCTTATTTTTTAATTTTCACAATAATTTTCGAAAAAAAAAATTTAAAGAAAATACAAAAAAAAATTAGAAAATCATAAAAATCAAAAATATTTCATGTTTCTTGTTTGAGTCTTAAGTCATATCATAAGTTTGGTGTCAATTGCATATGCATCTTGCATTTTTCGAAAATTTCATGCATTCATAGTGTTCTTCATGATCTTCAAGATGTTCTTGGTAAGTCTTCTTGTTTGATCTTGATGATTTTTTGTTTTGTGTCTTTTCATGTTTATCATATGCATTCTTGAATTCTTAGTGTCTAAGCATTAAAGAATTCTAAGTTTGGTGTCTTGCATGTTTTCTTTGCATTAAAAATTTTTCAAAAATATGTTCTTGATGTTCATCTTGACATTCAAAGTGTTCTTGGTGTTCATCTTGACATTCATAGCATTCTTGCATGCATCACATGTTTTGATCTAAAAATTTCATGCATTGCATCTTTTTAGTGTTTTTCTCTCTTGCATCATAAAAATTCAAAAATAAAAAAAAAATATCTTTCCCTTTTTCTCTCATCAAATTCGAAAATTTGGGTTGACTTTTTCAAAAATTTTTAAAAATCAAGTTGTTTCTCATGAGTCAAATCAAATTTTCAATTTGAAAATCTTATCTTTTTCAAAATCTTTTTCAAAAATCAAATCTTTTTCAAAATTCATGATTATTTTCGAAAATTCCAAAAAAATAATTTTCATTATGTATTGAGATCAGAGCACCAAGTTGCTCACGTTGCCGGGGATTGTTTGAGCCTGGACATCACAATTTCGTGCACCACATAGCCAATGTCAAGTTAGGTTAGAACTTGAGTGAGAAAGGATTGGGTCAATCCTATGAAATTGGTGTATGTAATACAGTTAACTATAGTGAAAATTCTTCCATAGTTGTGGAGGAGACTGGACGTAGGTTGCATAGCACAAGGCAACCGAACCAGGATACATGCTGGTGTTAGCTTTTCTCTTATCTGCTGTGTTCTGTTTTCTGATATTCATGAGACAAAAACAAATTGTTTCATAAATTTCCACTGCTGAGTATAAACAGAATCAGAATTGAAAGTTTGTTTAAAAAGGGTCATAACAGCAACTTAAAAGGAAGGCATAGATTCAACCCCCCTTCTCTAAGCCTACCACAACCTTCAGGAAACAAACTAAAGTGATGTCTTCACGGAGGTAATGACTCTTCAGCATCCAAAATCCAAAGCGAAAGCATAAACTATCAATGTAAAGCTAATCTAGATTCTGATCTAAAATTAAAAGTAATCCTAATATCAATGTATTTGAATATGTATGGATGCGTGTTTGAGTCTCTGCATGTTCCCTAGCTTTTGTCTGTATTTCTGGGCCAAAAACTGGGTTAAAACGCGGCCCGAAATTGTCTATAGCGTATTCTACAATTTCTGCAGATCGCGCAGGTCACGCGTACGCATCGTCCACGCGATCGCGTCATTCAGCGATTTTCCTTGTCACGCGTTCGCGTCGTCCACGCGTTCGCTTCATTCGTGCAGACTCCACTCCACATGTTTACCTCAGGCACGCGTTTGCGTTGCTGCGATTTCTTCATTTCGCGCGCTCGTGTGAGCCATGCGCTCGCGACAGTGTTCGCTGGTCATCTCCTTAGTTTCTTGTGTTCCTCCCTTTTTTGCAAGCTTCCTCTCCATTCTCGAAGCCATTCCTACCCTATGAAGCCTAAAACACTTAACATACGGATCACGGCATCGAATGGTATAAAGGAGAATAAAAAATGTACAAATTAAAGGTCTCTAGGAAGAAAGTTTTCAACCATAAACAATACTAGGAATGAATTATAAAATTCATGCAATCCATATGAATAAGTAGGTAAAGACTTGATAAAACCACTCAATTAAACACAATATAAATAATAAAATAATGGTTTATCAGACTTTGTTGTGGTATTTCTCTATTTAGACAATGTGACAATTAGCCTTCAATGACATGTTACTACTAAGATTACTTACTATCTTCATTTTGTTTATGCCTCAACATAATTCATACAAATAGAGACACAGAATTAATTGCCAAATTTTATAAAATTAACCATATTTGACAGGGAATTACTTCCAACTTCAAATAACTACTCCCATTCAAGTCAACAAATTCAATACACCATTACATGTTTATAGAGGATAACTGGGTTTATTTAGAAGTACATAACAAACAAAAAAGTATCACAACTACTACAAACGGCAAAATTATTAGCGGTTTCAATGCTCTAACTTCAACTTCCAAAGTGCCCAACTTCCATGCCACCTTCACCCTCCATTCATCATACTCACCTTCAACCTCCATATCAGCTCCTGCATTTTTCTTTGTACCACATATACCCACTGCTTCGAATTCATCATCATCAACCCACTTAAAATAATTGCAGTGACTACCCTTCTGCAATTTCAGATGGGAGCAAACAAAAAAATTAGACAACACCCAACAGCATATAACAACATGAAAAAGCTTTAACTTCTTTTACAATCACTCACCCGATACCTTAGACATGCATGGAACAATCTATTTGGATTCTCTGTTGTCCCAAATTTCTTAATCACAGTCTTCAGCCCACAGAAACATGATCCATCATGAGAATTCACCCTCCTCCTTCGCATCGAAACACTAGATCCATGACTGTCGTGCGATGCATGTGACAAACCACCACCACAACCACCATTTCCTATCTCCATCCACTCAGCCAGCCAGGGATTACGACTCCTACTTACCTCTACTGCCACCGAAAGTGATCACGGCGATGTATTTATCGTTCAAATTGGGATTAGGGTTTATACACTCGAATGACTAATTTGACGTCTTAAACATAACTTATCTTGTCAGCAACAACATGCTACAACTTGGCGTTTGCCAGCTTCGCACTTAACGGGCCACGTAAGCGGCCTTTGCCATCTTAGCTATGAAGATGACGGAAGGACAAACGTGAACAATTGAGGTATCTTTCGAGGACGTTTTTTATTAATTTTGACTTTCGGGGACGAAAATGGAGATCGAGGACACTTTCAGGGACGAAATTGACTATTAACTCTATGTAAATTGTTGCATGCTCAAAGATCATTTATTATGATGATTTAAATTGAGTTAAATCACTAGTGTTCCGACCCGACCCGGCCAGTGCAGTGTCCGACCCGGCCCGAGCGGCCGACCAAGTGGGCCACGTATGCCCGGATTGCTACCCGAACGCCTGCTCCCTGACAGCCAGCTGCAAGACAGCTAGGAGAGGAAGCTTTATGGAAAGAGACGTCTCCTGTGGGACCCGCCCTACTGACAGGTATATATGGAGAGGGCCCTACCCCTCCCTCACGGTATGTCACTATCTCACACTCTCACCGCCATCTGTGAAAAACTTTGACTTGGGCGTCGGAGTGTCATTGCAGGTGGCTCCCCCTTCATATCGCGACAACTTGGGAGGTCATCTACCCTCAGGTCTCGCTCACCAGACCCAGATCAAGGCCGATTCCCACCATCACACTTAGAGAACACCTCCGACCCGTCCGGCATACGAAGTATCGAACAACTAGTTTGTTGCTAATTAGTAAGGCATGGAACGATTCGTGAGACCTCACGGCTCACATGATCTAGTAGCATGGATGATTGGCTGTAAATATATATTGGTTTGGATCAATTTAGATAATAAAATTGATATAATTTATATATTATTAGTTTGATTTTTTTTTAAGATAATCCCATTTTATTAAAAAAATTGTATCTATATTGGTTTGAATTTATTTTTTAAACTAATTCAATTCAAATTAGCGTGAATTAAATTAAATGAGTTTATATTTGAGTCAAAATTTACATTTTAATCTTTTAGAATTTGAATAGCTAATCTATATTTTTAATATATTTTAAACAATACTTTCAAATTCTTATTATTGGCATTCGTATTAAACTCTTTAATATTATGAGTTTTGACTTTTGAAATCAATATTCTTGATTTGATTTTCAGTTACCGAATGCGAAAAGATCTCATTTAAAATTACATATTTGGATGCCACGTTAATCACCTCACAGCTAGAAATTTCCAGAAAGAGGGGGGACAAAACAGTAAATTACTTGATTTCACGGCCAACTCTGCGTAACAAGTAAGGAACTGCCACGCCTAGCTCAACACGAACGACGTCGTTCCCATTACCATTATAAAAGCCCAAACCCCCCTTTTTGCCTATCAGGTTCAGTTCTGCTAATCAGCTAGGGCACAAAAGAATCTCTCGTTTTCTCTTTCCCCTTCTTTCTCATTCTCTCGGCCTCCGTTCCGTTTCGTCGCTAAAACGGTACTTCTTTATCTCTGCATCTAATTTTCCTGTTCTAGTAGCTGATCGTGTGTTTGATTCATTTGATTATGTTTTTCGATGTTTTGATTGCTTGTTTTATTTTGCATTCTTGCTTTTACGTGTTGGGGTTTGTGACGGTGTTATTATATTATATATGAATATGGATTAGTATATATTAAATTGGCATGTTCTGCTGCAGATTATGTCATGTCCGTGGATTTTGCTGTTAATAGTTGTTGGTTTGTTCTATTTAATATTATGGTCTTTTTGGCGGCTTATTTATTTGGTTTTAATTTTTTATTTGCAACTTGCCATGAGTGGGATAAACGTCAGGACTGAGTAAAAAGGATTGATTTTGTAATTAAAAATAGTAATTATGATTTATAGTGTTGAATATCATGCTCCTTGGACGCTGTGTTTATATTAGTTTAATGATTTATGCGAGGCTTTGTGGATAGCAAAAAGGAACTTTTTTGTTTTTTCTAATAAAATTTTATCCGAGAAAGTGTAGATGAACATTATCAGATCTTAATACGAATACTTTGTTTATAGTGTATTCTAATTTCCAATTAAACGGAACAAGAGGAGTCCTGTGTCTTTTTTCTAATTATTTGTTTCCATTGTTTTGTTGTTCTCTTAGTTGATCTTCTGTGTTTATTTCCTATATTTTGCGAATTCTTGAACAGCAGCTGTTATTAGTGTGGTGGTCTGATTTTCTATCATGATTTGTCTTTCACATTTATTTATGTGGCTAGCAATTGTGTTCATGTAAGTGATTTTTTGTATGTGCTTGATTCCTGATTGTTTTGACCATGTGTCAGTTTGTTGATTATGTAAGTGATTTTTTCTCGTTTGTTCCTTTTTATTACTGAAAAGGTTATTGGCCAACAATTGTTCTGAGATGGCTGATGCACACGAGACTGACAAGAACATTGAGATTTGGAAGATCAAGAAATTGATCAAAGCTCTCGAGGCTGCTAGAGGAAATGGGACAAGTATGATTTCCCTTATCATGCCCCCACGTGATCAAATATCTCGAGTTACCAAGATGCTTGGTGATGAGTTTGGTACTGCTTCCAACATCAAGAGCAGGGTGAACCGGCAGTCTGTGCTTGGGGCCATCACCTCTGCCCAGCAGAGGCTCAAGCTCTATAACAAGGTTCCTCCAAACGGGCTTGTGCTGTATACTGGCACAATTGTTACTGAAGATGGGAAGGAAAAGAAGGTTACTATTGACTTTGAGCCTTTCAGACCTATCAATGCTTCCCTCTATCTGTGTGACAACAAGTTTCATACTGAGGCTCTAAATGAGCTTTTGGAGTCAGATGACAAGTTTGGGTTCATTGTCATGGATGGCAATGGTACCCTGTTTGGCACCTTGAGCGGTAACACAAGGGAAGTGCTTCATAAATTCAGTGTCGATCTCCCAAAGAAGCATGGAAGAGGAGGGCAATCAGCTCTTCGATTTGCCCGTCTTCGCATGGAGAAACGTCATAACTATGTCAGGAAGACTGCAGAGCTTGCAACTCAGTTTTATATCAATCCAGCTACCAGCCAGCCAAATGTTTCTGGATTAATACTTGCTGGTTCAGCTGATTTCAAAACTGAGCTTAGTCAGTCTGATATGTTTGATCCTCGACTCCAAGCAAAAATTCTCAATGTTGTAGATGTTTCCTATGGTGGTGAAAATGGGTTTAATCAGGCTATTGAACTTTCATCTGAGATTCTGTCCAATGTGAAATTTATCCAGGAGAAACGCTTGATTGGAAAATATTTTGAGGAAATTAGCCAGGATACTGGGAAATATGTTTTTGGGGTTGAGGATACTTTGAAAGCTTTGGAGATGGGAGCTGTTGAGACACTCATTGTGTGGGAAAATTTGGATATGAGTAGGTTTGTCTTGAAAAACAGTGCTACTGGTGAGGTTGTCATTCAACACTTCAACAAGGAACAAGAGGCCAATCAGAGCAACTTCCGGGATCCTGTATCCAATGCTGATTATGAGGTGCAGGAAAAAATCTCTCTTTTGGAGTGGTTTGCAAATGAATACAGGCGGTTTGGTTGCACTCTTGAGTTTGTCACAAATAAGTCGCAAGAAGGTTCACAGTTTTGTAGAGGTTTTGGTGGGATTGGTGGTATCTTGCGCTACCAGCTGGACATGAGGACATTTGATGATTTCTCTGATGATGATGCTGTCTATGAATCTGAATAGCAATCAATGAACAACTTCCTCTTGCTGGTGCAGGAAAAGGAGGTGAAAATACCTGCACCAGTAATTGAGGGGGTAGCGTGCGCTCCTGCTGCACCTACTCTTCATCCTCCACCTGTGGTATTGCATGGTAAGCTTGATTGTCCTGTGTTTTGCTACATTATATCTAGCTGTTGAGGTTTATACTCATGATTCATATTTTGGGGTTTTAATTTTTTTAAGCAACTTGCCGAATCTTTTCCCTACCCATATTTCTTTTTTCAGATGCCATGCCTCAAGAGTCCAATGTACTGATCCTGGTTACTCATCTATTTGATCTCCTGCTCCTCCATGCCAGCAAACTTGCTTGCCTCCTTAGGTGGAATTCTACCCAAAATCCTCTCTTGGTGCACATTTATTCGTTATCTGAGTACATATCTAACATTTCTTGTTTTCCTATTCCAGCTCATCTGCTCTCTACATGTGCGCAACAATGCAATCTCTAACTTGTGCTTCCAAAAGAAACAACCTTGGCTCCATGCTGGTTGGTACTAAAGTGAACTTCTGCAGATATTAATTTATTTTTAGTTTCTTCACCTCCGATTGCATTTTGCTTCCATATTTTGAACAGCTGAGAAACGGAATTGGCTGATCCAAATATTTTTGTAGTTGTTCCAGTTGATTTCAGTCTTTATTATTCCCAATGTTTTGGTTAGGATACAAATTATAATATCAGTAGTCTCTTAAAATTACTTTGCAACTCTTCTGCTTTCACAATTTCCAATCCAAATGTATTATTTGTCAGTATAAGCTTTCAATTGAAGATTGGATTTCTAGCTTTTAAGTGTCTCAAGTCTTGCTATTAGCTTTCTAGCTTAGATTGTTACTTGTTTTGCCGCCTTTTTGAATTCAGGCTTCATCATATCCGACTATGGTCTCTGAGCAAAGCAGTGATTGTGTAAGAAAGCATGCCCACTTCTTACCATGAGGTACATTTAATTCTATACATGCAACATTATGGATTGACTTATATAAATTTTTATTGTCTAATGTGTAATTGAATTTGTCTGTGCTTGACAACCCAGTGTAGTTTTTGTATTATAATTTGTTGTTTAGTGTGTTATTTCTTTGATTTCTACCATTAGTGATGTGATGATGATTACTGTAGTGACCTGCTGTTTAATTGTTGATAATTGACTGATCTTCTGTGGAGTAATTCATTCCTAGTTTGTTTCATCTTTTATTGTTTGCGAACATTTAGACAAAATTGCTGCAAAACTAACATTTACTGATTCCTATTTATATTGTTTTGTAGGTGGATGGATCCAGAATTTTCTCTTAACGTGGTTTATGAATGATCCTTGAGCTTGTGCTCTGAAATCTATGATTATGTCGCTCATATATAATGATTGTTTGGGAACTTAGGTGTGGTGATGTCTAATGATGTTAATTAGGGGCCTTCAAGACTTGCGAGCAATATCTTCATGGTGTGTGATGTATGATATGACGAGCCTTCTACTTTCTGGCTAGTTTATTTTCAGGGTACGGGGTACCAAATATTTTCGATTGGGATTTTGCTTAAATGCTTAATGGTGTGTGATGTGATGTTATGAGACTTAAGTTTATTTGATGGTAATATATAACATTGCTTTCATGTTACCCTCCGTTTCTTACAATCAAATTATGAATGTCTTTAGCTTGATAAGTTTTTGGTCCTTTCGAGAGCTACCTGTTTAGGGTCAGCTTTGCATTATTGATTGCAGTTATGCTTCCAAGGCGAGTCATTTTAAATGCCAGCTCTTGGGAATTGCTTCCAAGTCGAGCCATTGTAGTTATGTTCATTTCTATTTCTATCCGCAATCTTCAATTCCTGGATTTCATTGTCCTTGTCGGTCCTGGCTGGTCAAGATAGGCAAGTCTGATTGTATGGGAATGTCGCTCTAATCGAGTGATGAATTCCGGATAAGGCTAAAGATTAGCGAGAGACTGATAGTGAATAGTGAACTAATTCCGCAAGGAAAGGATAAAAACTGTCTACTTAACACTAGGCTCAACTTAAGATGGATCTGAACCCGAGACTTGAGCTGCTTAGGGATTTGACTGGTACCTAGTTGTCATAGAAAAATAAAGACGTCTATCCAGCGCCTAGTTGCTTGCTTATGCAAATTGCTCTTTGGGAAGTTTGATAGACAAATTTGTTCCCTTAACGTTGGTTGAATTGGACTTGCTTGTATTGGACTCAATAGTTGGATTCCTCAAAAGGCATCCTTGATCGAATAAAGTGGTTGAAATTGCAGGTAGTAACAATTTGGTAATAGTTAAATGCGAATCTTATTCTAGGTTTATTCATCACCATACTAATTATTCTCACTTTTTAAGTTATTTGACAATATTGTAATATTGTTCCCTTGTCATAAACCCGTACCAGCTCCAATCAAGTATAGTTATGGTAATAAATTGCTTACCGGTTTCTAGATCCTTTTCTTCAGATATTTTAGTACCACCAAACTTATCCATTAGCTGAATATTTAAATGAAAAATAAATTATGGAAAACCGAAGGACAACAACGACATACGGTTACAAACATGCATATATATTTGATAAATACATTTTATGGTAGACGAATCTGTGCGATGCCTTGATTCCATGTATTGAAGCCTTTGTATCATAGCATCTACCCTTTAAGTATGGGTCAAAATAATGTTGAAATATTAGCAGCAGAGATGTATTATAACAGGTTGAATGATGGTTTGACCAGTTTGTGTGTTAGTACAGCGATGCATGCATGGTTGCATTCAAATATAATCCATACATATCAATCAATATCATTATTGTGTTGACACTCCAACTGCTGATTTGGGCCCTTGCCCCTTGTCTTCATAATTAACTTCATATAATGCTTCATTGATTTTGAATAACCATGGAATTGGAATTCTTTAGTTCTTTATTTATTAAAAAAAAAAATAGCAGGGATCTTTTTTGAAATATATTAGAACTCGTGTCATGCAAAGTGGCTATATTAAATTATGAAAAACAAATTAAAGATGTCAATTTATTTTTATAGTTGTTGCAA
>NC_029789.2:125575871-125585188 GCF_000816755.2 Arachis ipaensis | reverse complement strand
ATCATTTTTATCATAAATTGAATTGAAGCTTGTTTTCTGATTTAACATCTATAGGGGAATGATTAATGTATTTGGTCAATATTAAATGAATAAGAATAAGATATCTTGTCCCATAATGCATAGGGTTGTAGGAGCCTTGGAGATAAGAAGAGAAAAAAAAATTGTGTTGAAGCTTCTTAGCAATTTCTTTGGACAATATAATAAACATTGAGAAATATTCAATTCGTTTAGTCCTTATTATGAATAATTTTCAAAGATGCAAGAGGCTAAGGATGTTGTTAGTACTTGGCATTCACCAAGCATAAAATAAATCAACTATTGACATCAAATTCCGACAATATCATGTGCAAATAAGATGATTTGTTGGAGAAAAATTTGCTTTTGACGATAATATATCCATACTATTCTGTCTCATGTAAAACTATGATGGAGATGTTTGAGGCCACCCGTTTACAATAATAAGAAAGAAGATGCATCTAACCTTTCTTTCATTCCATTTATTTTGTTTCTTTTATTTGTCCCTATCAACTTATATTTTGTATCTATTTATTTTTTTATTTTATTCTTTTCCAATTTTTTAGGTGCTTCCCTAGATCATCAATTACCCACTTTTTCACTTTTTTTTTTCTAGTTAAATTAAGCAACTTATCATGAAATGGGTACACGCCATTATCTTCTCTTCATATCAATGTTATGACAAGTGTACTTAGGAAAAAGCAATAGTTCTTTTGAGAATTGAGGGAAATCACAATGGTATAGTAGTTTTGTGGACTTTGAAAGTGATATATCTTAGAAATTAGGAATACGAGAGTTATAACTATAATCTATATAGCATATATAATTAGGTAAGATATAAGAAACACACCAAACTCAAACATGTAGATGAAGTTCATCATTAATGTACAATTCCTTAGGCTATTGTGGTCATTGATGATTTATCCATCAAGAGTATTTCCTTTATTTTCTTCAATGTTCTTTTATAGAATCAAATAGGGAAATTTTCCATAAACTAAGGAAATATACTAAGAGAAAATGTGCAAGTCAAGTCCCAAAAACTTATGGTTATGGGTAAGGAAAATGACATTTCTAGCTAGTTTAAGCTTTAAGAACAAAATTCATGCACCAAAGATAGACACTTAGGTGTAACTATTTTTTGGCCTTCTAATGATGCATAGCTAATTAACTACATAAATGAATATTTGAAAAATGAAAATTACTTGTTTTCCTAATTGTTGAAATTAAGGCATGAATCCACAATACTAAGTGGTTGGCTTTGGCCCACTCATGTACATATTCCTACCCACTTTGAGTATCTATTTATTGATGGCATGTGGTAGTGGATTTATTTGCCTTTTAAACTCCGAAAAAATTGGCTTTTGTCTTATGGCTTTAACCCAATTATAACGACAGGGCTTGATTAGTATTTTTCTATGAATTTTTAGCTTATTATTTGTAAATTAGTCCAACTATGGAAACAATTACATTTCACAATCAATATAATGACAAGTTAGATCATAATGAATAAGCAATGAAATTTTCCCACGAAAAATATTAGTATCCGTGACTATCTATTAATTTTATTCAATCCTCAAATTACATGATAACAAGTGCATTATTCTTTTTAGATATTTGATATTTATACTACTTACTTCAAAAGAATCTGCATATCTTATTTATATGTATCACAATCCTTAACTAATATGATTTTTTTTATTTGTATTAATGTATAATAACCCTTTTAAAGATGATTTTACTAATTTTAAAATTGAGGGCCAAAATGAAACATATAATAAACAAATTAAAGAATAAGAACATAAGTTTTGTATATTATAAATGTCTAGCCTCCGAAAAAAGTATATATATTATTATTAACACGGGCGCGTGCCACACACACTCTGAAATAGAAACTGAAATAATAAAAATATAATATATATCATTTGCTCATTGCTCTCATTTCATGTGTATCATCTTTACTATTATCATTTACTAGTAGAGTCAGAGGGAGGAATATTTTACTCATTGTTCTTTCATTTTCTCTACCAATTCCTCATGAAAGGATTAAAATATATAAAAGGGTAAGGATAGTAGAATAGTGGATAATTATATTATACCGGTTGAAATAAGTGACAATGGGACAATAACTTGTGTTTTCATATAGTGGTTATACACTGAGAAAATATATAAATAAAGTAATGGGATAATCATTTTTGGATTCGTTTGGTGAGACTTATTTGCAGTATAAATTATCAAATTATGAGTGTATACTCCATTGTTTGATCATTTTTATAAGTTTATTCATTTTAGGATCTAAACTATGTGCACTTTCAAACAAAAAAGAGTAACAATGTAGATTGATCTTTAATCAATTGCAATAGTAAAACGTATTTATTTTCTTCCGTTACCCTTGTTTAGTATCAGAATATGTTTTAATAATGTATGTCCAAACCCTGCTTCAGACTTTAAACATCACAACAAATAAGCAAAATCCAATTCAGTGCGTGATATATATACAGTCATGTCATATTTAATTTTAAGGAGTTTTCTTTTTTTAAAAAAGAACAATTTTATTTTCTTTTTACTTTCAATATTTTTAAAAGTTCTCATAGATATCACTATTAGGATAGGTATAATATTGACAAAGTTAAATAATAATAATACGAATAAAATCCTATATCAAACAGAATTGTGAAAAAAACAACAACAACAAAGCCTTGTCCCACTAAGTGGGGTCGGCTACATGAATCAAACAACGCCATTGTGCTCTGTCATGTATCATGTCTACAGAGAGACCGTTTACATGTAGATCTTGTTTGACCACCTCATGGATGGTCTTCTTAGGTCTTCCTTTGCCTTTCGCTCTTTGTCTATCTTCCATCTCATCCACCCTCCTGACTAGATGTTCTATCGGTCTTCTTCTCACATGTCCAAACCACCTGAGACGCGATTCAACCATCTTTTCCACAATGGATGCTACTCCAACTCTCTCCCTTATATCTTCATTCCTTATTTTATCCAATCGCGTATGACCACTCATCAATCTCAACATCTTCATTTCTGCCACACTCAGCTTATGTTCGTGCTCCCCTTTAGCCGCCCAACACTCTGTACCATACAGCATAGCCGGTCTTATAGCGGTGTGATAGAATTTACCTTTAAGTTTTAAAGGCGCTTTTTTGTCGCATATAAAATCAGATGCACTCCGCCATTTTGACCAACCTGCTTGGATCCTATGATTTACATTCTCTTCAATCTCTCCATTATCCTGTATGATGCACCCAAGATACTTAAAACTTTTAACTTTTCGTAGGATGTTTTCTCCAATCTTCACCTCTATATTGGAGTTTTCCCTTCTCAGACTGAACTTACATTTCATATATTCCGTCTTGCTACGGCTTATGCGCAGACCATACACTTCTAGAGCTTCTCTCCATAACTCCAACTTCTTATTTAGGTCTTCCCTTGACTCTCCCATAAGAACGATATCATCGGGAAAAAGCATGCACCATGGCACAAGCTCTTGGATGTGCTCTGTGAGTACTTCCAAGACTAATGTGAAAAGGTATGGACTTAAGGATGATCCCTGGTGTAATCCTATACCAATAGGAAATTCCTCTGTCACACCACCTTGAGTCTTCACACTAGTTGTGGCCCCATCATACATGTCTTTAATTGCCCGAATATATGTGATCCTTACTCTCCTCTTTTCTAAAACCTTCCATAAGACCTCCCTTGGTACCCTATCATATGCTTTTTCCAAATCAATAAACACCATATGTAGATCCTTTTTATTACTACGATACCTCTCTATCATCCTTCTTAATAGGTATATCGCTTCAGTGGTAGATCTGCCTGGCATAAATCCAAATTGGTTCTCTGTTACTTATGTTTCTTTTCTCAACCTCTGTTCTATCACCCTTTCCCATAACTTCATAGTATGACTCATAAGCTTAATCCCTCTATAGTTTTCGCAACTTTGTATATCCCCCTTATTCTTGTAAATAGGTACCAAGGTGCTCTTTCTCCACTTATCAGGCATCTTCTTTGACCTTAAAATCTCATTAAAAAGCATGGTTAACCAGTTGATGCCTTTTTCTCCAAGACCCTTCCAAACCTCAATTGGGATATTATCAGGTCCTACTGCCCTACCATTTTTCATCTGCTTTAGAGCCTCTTTTACCTCGAAGTCTCGAATCCTTCGATAGTAGTCAAAGTTTTGATCTTCTTTCCTTGTGCATAATCGACCAAGGCTCGGAAGAGTCTTCTGTCCCTCATTAAATAACTCGTAGAAGTAGCTCTTCCACCTTTCATTAATCTTCTCCTCTTGAGCCAATACCTCTCCATCCTTATCCTTTATGCACTTAACCTGATCCAAATCTCTCGTTCTTCTTTTCCGGCTCTTTGCGATTCTATATATACATTTTTCTCCTTCTTTCGTGCCCAAAGACTGGTAGAGACCCTCATATGCTCTTGTTCTTACTTCACTTACAGCCACTTTTGTCTATTTCTTAGTCGACTCTCCTCAACAAGAAGAAGTCGATTTGAGAGCTTGTCATGCCACTCTTATAGGTTATAAGATGTTCGTCTCTCTTTTTAAAACATGTATTTGCGATAAGAAGATCAAAGGTTGAGGAAAAGTCCAAAATAGTTTTACCCTCGGCATTGATCACCCCGAAACTATGGCCTCCGTGAATACTCCCATATCCAGTCACTTCTCTCCCAACATGGCCATTTAAATCTCCTCCTAAGAAAATCTTATCTCCCAAAGATATGCCTTGAACCAAACTCTCTAGATCCTCCCAAAACCTTATCTTGTGTTGTTCGTCCGAACCCACTTGCGGTGCATAGGCGCTAATCACATGGAAAGCACCTTCCTCCACCACAAGTTTGATAGAGATGATCCGATCTCCCGCCCTCTTGACATCTACTACGTCCTTCTTCCACTGCTTATCCACAATTATTCCAACCCCATTCCTATTCTTCATCTTTCCTGTATACCAAAGTTTGAAACCAGAAGTATCCAACTCCCTAGCCTTTGCACCAACCCATTTCGTTTCTTGTAGGCACATAATGTTAATCTTCCTCCTTGTCATGGTGTCCACCACCTCCATGGACTTTCCTGTTAGAGTGCCTATGTTCCATGTCCCAAATCTCAACATTCTGTCGCTTCGACCTTTACCTTTTACTTTGTGAACTAGCTTATTTACCCTCGTCCGTTCACGAAAATGCGAGAACCCTTGCTCATTTAACACTACATCCGGGCACCGATGCAGCGGCTCTTGCTTTGACACCGTACTCGAGCCATACGGTGGGTTACTTCCGGGCAACGACCTAGCGTTAGCGCAATAATGTCTTTGATTCATGTCATGGGGGTTCGGCTATATTTTTATGTTGGTTGTCGAAGACCTAACACAACTCTCATTCTTTATTCGGGCTTGGGACCGACTATATGTACCGCAAGTGTGAAGTTCATATAGCCAAAACCCATTAAACTTTAGGACAAATGGAGAATGCAAATTAAAAAGCAATTGGCATTTATAAATGGTGTGAAGTTCAAGAAATTAAAATACTTGCTCTTTTTCCCACTCTATAGGTCATTTGTCCTTGTCTTTAATTTCTATTGATGATGTCCATAATGTGGTTAATTTAATTAATCTCTTATATATGACTTGCCATGGATGAGATGTAAATCTAATTAATCTATGATAGATCATCTCACGTGGGAACCCTACAATTAAAAGTACGGATAGATGAAATATCTCATACTAAAAAGACTACTACTAGTTTTAACAATTATATACCAAATAAGGTTCTGATCTACGGGTTATAATTAACTATTAACTGTAACTGTTGTACCCTAATCCTATTTCCTATGATTGTATCTTTGTTGGGGTGACAACCAGGCCTAGCTACTGTATCTTACTCTTTAATTACACATCAAGATCCTAATTAAATATATTCTTGTAAAAAATTAATTTTGATACATATAATACCAATGTATGTTAATTTGAACCTTTATATGAATCTATACACTGATATATCACTAAAAATATTTGTACTTTCAAATATCTACACCTCAAAGAATCCTACTATAATAATATCATCAATATGACTGTATATATACATTCACAATATATATAAAATTAATTTGGTGATTAATTTTTGGTGCACACAGAATAATTATTTTTTCTTAAAAAAAAAGGCAGAAGAGATGATGATGATCTTTGGCAATAAGAATCCAAAATGTTGCCTTTTGGAGGCTTATGAGCTGTAAGTGTAATGGAAAAATGGTGGCAGTAGTAGCTTAGCTTGTTCTTTATAGCAGCATTATATTGATCGGTGTTGTGAGCTACTATTGAATCTTGAAGGCTACTATGGATGGAGACAATGGAAGGTGATGCCAAATTCTTTAAATAAAAGAGGCTATTAATTAATTCAATTAAATTAGCTTATAGGGTTGTGTGTGACTCAGATCATCAGAGACCTACAACTTCCAAGTGGTGGATACCCACCATGCGGCGTTCTGCCCCTTTCTTAATTTTAATTATTTCTCATTTTCTATTCATTAATTTCTCTTTTCATTTCAATTAATGAATGTAGAAAATATTTTGTAAATAATTCCTTATTTTTAAATAAAGGTTTAATTATTCTGCTGGTCTTATAGTTTCGCAAAATTTTTAATTAGATCCTTATACTTTTTTTTCTTTTAATTGAATCTTTGCACCAATTTTTTTTAATTGGGTTCCTACACTTTTTTTTTTCTTTTTATTTAGGTCCCTATACCAATTCTTTTTTTTTTAGTTGGGTCCCTATAAAATTAAGCCAATTACTATTAAGAGGGACTTAATTAAAAAAAAATTTGGTGCAGAGATCCAATTAAAAAAAAGTACAAGAACCTAATTGAAAATTTTACGAAACTATAGGAATCAACACAATAATTAAACCTTAAATAAATAACAAATAGTAAGAACATGACTTTCTGGTGATGTTTATTCTGAAAAGGGGCATTTACCATTCTAATTGAGTATATGTTGGTAAATAAAGTTGAATTTTAAATTTAATCTGTTTTGTTTAATTCCTTATTATTCATGCGAGTGTACAAGGTAAGGATTGGAGGGGGTTGAATATGAATTTTGAATATGATGAGGGCCCAATAGGGACAAAGAAGAAGTAAAATCTATTTTAGATGATATGGGGTCCCCTAATTACTTTGGCATGCAGAGACTATATTCATGAAGGTAAGGGCTGATATGATACATGGTTTCATGACTCATATGAAATTATTGTATGTACTTTTATAGCACTATGTAGGTTTCTGTTTTATACCATCCATTGCATGCTATTTTAGCTATGTTTTAATCATCATATCTACTACTAATAATTCACATCTTTATTATTTTTAAATTGAAGTTATAATTAACAAATACGTAAATTAGTAAATAGTAATGTGTCCACAGTAGGATTAATCCATCTAAAATTCTCAAAAGAAAAAAATAATAATAAAAATAATAAGAAGTCTTCTCCAACTCTGACTAAATTTGAATAATATTTGAATGGTTTAATTATTCTGTTGGTCCTTATAGTTTTGTGAAATTTTTAATTAGGTCTCTGTATTTTTTTTCTTTTTAATTAGGTCCCTGCACTAATTTTTTTTTCAATTAAGTCCCTCTTAATAGTAATTGGCTTAATTTTATAAGGACCCAACTAAAAAAAAAAGAATTGGTATAGAAACCTAAATAAAAATAAAAAAAAGTATAAAAATCCAATTAAAAAATAATTTGGGCCAAAGTGATAATGTTCAATGCTAATTAATTTAAAATAATTCAAGAGTAATAAAATTATATTTTTTAATATGTATACAGGTGAGAGTATTTAAGATGATAGAAGAAATTGTTCCCGTGAAGTATATGAAGGGCCCCCATTGAAATATGAAAGACCCTTTTTGGTGACAATAATAATCTAAGCACTTTGGTGATGAAGATATATAAATATTGGTGGCCCTCCCTTCATCATTCCATGACACACTACACACTCATACACTAACTTACCTTGCCGATTCCGCAATGCTTCTTTTTCCTCTCTCATATGCTTCTTCCACTTTCTCACATGTATATCACAAATTAGTATTTATAATCTTCAATAATAGACTCTCTCAAATATATTTCTATCTCTCATTATAGGAAAACTTTTTACAATGTTTTTGTTGATATTTGATAATTAAAAATATAATCAATTTTCTTTAATATTATTGACTGCCGAAAATATTTTTGAATAATAATTACTAACACAATATATTGTTCATTGTCAAGAATATAGTAACCATTTTTTTAACTTAGTGATGACCATAAAAAATATTAATTTTTCTTTTAGCGTGAATAAGTAAAAGGAAAAAAATGTTATTATAAGATTTCCAAATTTAGAAGCATTTATCCTTTCATTTTTTTATTGCTTTAAGTCATCCTAATAATATTATTTATTTATCATAGTTATTTAAAGAGAATTAGAAAAACATTAGGATATTACTATTATCACTCTGATTAGTGTGAAGTGTATCAAGACTATCTTTTTGTGAACATCTAGAAAGATCAGATAAACCCATTCATTGGCGGCATGATTTTTTTCCAGCAAGGTCCAATGATTGAGGTCTACATGGATTCTCTCAGACTCATTAAAATTTGAGAAGATAATTGAATTTACAAATCTAGGGTTGATTAGTAGTGTTTCCATAAAGTAGTGGTTAATAAGAGAATCTAAAAGATTACACTGCTATATACTTTAATTTATGTAATTTAGAAACCCTATCATGACATCTTTAATAATTAAGGTGGCATTGTTTACTTTCTGAAAATAGTATATCACTAGCTTGGTAAGACTAGTTTAGTGTGGTATAAATTACTAGTACTATCAAGATTAATTAAATATCATGCCCCAAAAAAAAAAAAAAAAACACTTCCCTTTTCTTTTGTTAATTCTATTCCTTTCTTTCATTTTTGTTGTTTTTTTCAAATATATTATAGTTTCTATAAATAATATTACTTAATTTAGTTCCACTTGTTTTAGATATATTGATTTGACCCATTTTTCCCACACTATTATAGTTTTGTCTTAATTTGGTTAATAAAAATATCTTTAATCTAGTTTCAAACAAAATAAAAAATTCAAAACTAATAATAATAGAAATTTAAATCTGTATTTAATTCAAATTTTGGAAAAATTATATTTTTACAAATTTTGAATATATTTAAAAAGGAATAATTAACATTTTTTAAAAAATTATTATCGGCTGAAACTTTTGATCTTGAAAAATTGAATGTAACGTA
>NC_029789.2:125569421-125575021 GCF_000816755.2 Arachis ipaensis | reverse complement strand
TGTAACTTATTTGCTTATATTTCGTTGGCAATGTGGGCAAAATATGAATACAATTTTTTTTGTTACTTATTTTATAGATAAAGATAAAAATATATTAAATCAGTGGGAGTACGTACTCCTCATCTAGCGCCCGACGCTCTGTTAGGGTTTCACTGCGCCGCCTCCATACTTACACCTTTCTTTGTCTTTTCTTTGTCAAATCCTTTTCCATCTTCTTCTACTTTCTTTTCTTAATTTCTTTTCCACTTAGCTCCCTAATTTTCGTTTTCTCTCCCAATTCATTCCTCTTTTAATTCATTCCATTTTCTTATCCACTCATTCCATATATCTTATTTCTCTTTGGAATCATTGAATACTAATTCTGATTTTCTCTACACCATGGGCAACAAATCAGAGACTCAGGACCCTCATATAATTGCTATGACGGTGGAAGGTGCCAGCCTTCAAGTGGCACCCAAAGAAATATGAAACTGCTCTCGTGGAATTGTCGGGGTTTGGGGAGACCCCTGACAATCCACAATCTTAAAGGAATTTGCAAATCCTACTCCCCCAAGGTTGGTTTTATCTGTGAAACAAAAAATTAATCTCGGCAAGTTGAAGGAAAACTAAGATCTTGTGGTTTCAAGGAATGGTTTATTGTGGATCCGGATGGATTATAGGGGGTTTGGCAATGGCATGGAGGGATGGTTGCACTGTTCAGATTTTACAGCATGGTAGATTTTTCATTGCGGCATCAGTTCTGACAGCTGGTTCTAATGATCCCTATGGTGTTCTAGGTGTTTATCTCAGTTCAAATGATCAACATAGAATGGCTCAATTTGCTGAATTAACTTCAGTCACCCAACAGTTCGATGGTAAGGTTGTGTTAATGGGGGATTTTAATGCCATTTCTAATCAATTGGAGAAAGAAGGTGGGGGTGCTAAATCTCCTTCTTCTATTGAAACCTTTAATAGTTTTATTGATGATAATTCCCTGATTGATATTGGTATGGTCGGAAGACCATTCACTTAGTCAAATAGACGGAGGGGTGATGAGTTGATACAAGAAAGACTGGACCGATTCCTGGTAGGAGTTGATTGGCAGCAACTCTATCCCAATGCAACGGTTCTTAGACTGTCAGAATCAGGCTCGGATCACGCCCCTCTTCTCTTAGACTCTAATCCGAGAACTGAGATATCTAAACGCCGATTCAAATTCCAAGAAAGATGGTGTTCCAATGATGAAATAAGGCAGATTAAAATCTTGAAGGGTTTTAACCACACTCAGATCTGTCTTATTCCCAAGATTTCTGATGCTAAAGATATGACTCAGGTAAGACCAATAAGCCTATCTTCAGTATTTTACAAGATTATCTCCAAAGCATTTGTACATAGGCTTCAGGGTATGATGAATAGACTAATTAGCCCTACGCAAAGTGCTTTTATTAAAGGCAGATTAATCTCTGATAATATCCTAATTGCTCACGAGTGTATGCATTACTTGAAGAACAAAAAAAGGGGTCTCGAAAATGAAATGGCGCTAAAACTAGATATGAGTAAGGCATATGATAGGGTGGAATGGCACTTTCTTTGGTTTATATTAGAGAAGTTTGGTTTTCACTCCCGGTGGATCATGTGGATTCGAGAATTAGTGACAACTGTTTCTTATTCTGTTATTGTGGAAGGACAACCTTATGGTTTCTTCAAACCAAATAGAGGTATTCGACAAGGAGATCCTCTATCCCCCTATCTTTTTCTTTTCTGTGCAGAAGGTCTCTCCTTCTTGCTACACAAGGCAGAACAAAACAGACTAATTCATGGTCTTCAGATACATAGGCGATGTCCCAAGGTCAACCACCTCCTATTTGCTGATGATTCCATATTATTCTGTAAGGCTAATCCTGAAGCATGTTCAAATATCCTGCATTTATTGAATTCTTATGAAAGCATCAGTGGCCAGAGGGTAAATCTTAATAAATCTGCTGCATTCTTTAGCCACAACACTCCCTCCACCACTCGTACACTACTGGCTAACTCAATGAATATTAATCATATTGGGGCTCAGGATAAATACCTTGGTTTGCCTTCTACAGTCTCTAAATCGAAAAGGCTTCTTTTAGTATGATCAAAGAAAAGATTCGGAAAAGAATCCAAGGGTGGAAGCGCAATCTTCTTTCGTCAGGTGGTAGACACATATTGCTTAAGGCAGTGGGAGAAGCTATTCCTATTTATACATTGTCTTGCTTCAAGTTGCCTGATGGTTTAATTTCGGAAATTCACTCTCTACTTTCTCAGTTCTGGTGGGGACAAAAAGGTTCTGAAAGGCGGATGGCTTGGATTAGCTGGGACACTATGACTCGCCCACGAAAAGAAGGAGGTCTTAATCGATTGCTCTAGAATTAAATCTCAGAGTTCTCAGAGTTATCTTCGTGACTGTCTTCCCCCTCAGAGTTCTAACGACTTTTGGACATGGTGGACTGCATCAACAGAGATACTTAACCCGTTGAAGAATGCTGACCGTAATCCTCAATTGTTTGCCATCATTTGCTGGAACTGCTGGAAAGCTCGCAACCAGTTGATTTTTGAAGGTTCTACTTCTATGCCGTCTGCCATTCTAGCAAGCTCTGTCAAGTTGCTCTGTGAAATCCAAAGAACTCCCAGTTTAGGTCGTCATCTCCATGAGGCAAGCTCTTAGTTGCATGCAATTGGATTTATCATTTTTTCTTCTTTAAGATTTTTCTTCGTTTTTCGACCACGCACCGTCGGATGAATACCTTCAGTGTAGTGTTTTTGGGAAATCCCCACCTTTTATTATGCTGTCCTGCTTTTGGACATCTTTGTATTTCATTTTTTAATAATTAATGAAATATAACCTATTATCTTTGAAAAAAAAAAAAGATAAAAATATATTAGGCTAGATTATATTTCACCCTTAACAAATTAGACTTGTAATTAGGGATTGAAAATAGGTCAAACTAAAGTTTAGTTTGGTAAATCTTTTATTTTTTAAAAGTAGCTTATAAAAATTAACTTTTAAAAGATGGCTTTTTAAAAGTTGTAGTATTTATGTTTGGTAAATCAAATTAAAAATAACTTTCAATAAACACAAGCAATAATAATTGCGTTTGGTAAAATAGCTTTTAAAATTTAAAAATACTATAATATACATAAATGCAAACATTAAATTTAAAAATTAGTTAACATATGAGGTTATATTAAACTTTTAAATTTTGAAAAGCACAAGTCAACTTTAAAAAACTCTATCTTAGGTACTTTTAAAAGTATCCCTATCTTTTAAAAGCTGCAAGCACAAGCACATGATTTTTTTTATTTACCAAACACAAAATGAGGAGCTTGAGCTATTAAAAAGTACAAACATATCTTCGAAAAACTTTACCAAACCAAGCCTAAGTTGAGCTTTAACTTTGACGAATCTGTCTTATATTATAAATAGACGGACCAAGTTTAAGCATGTTACCTCTTATATTATTTTTTTTTTCAGGTTCAAGACCAATCTATTTAAAATACAACAAGCCCCGAGCCTATTTAAAAATCTGTTTTATGAATTGAAACTTGAAAGTCTAAACTAAAAATAACTTATTTTTACAAAAACATGTTTTGATGAATTGGTCTGATAAATTTTGTAGGGCTTTTTAAAGTCTATGGATTGACTTTTTTAAATGATCTTTTTAACTAATAAATTTTAAAAAATATTCTAATGTAGCTTGTTTAATAAAACGAGTCGAGACTAGCCAAATCTAAAACAAGCCAAGCCACAAATTTTCGTCAAATAGTGCGGCTCACTTTTACCTCTTCTTGTAATGTAATTAATTGACTTAGGTGTGATTTACAACTTATTATAGATTTGGTTTTGAGTAATAAGTTTGACCTATTATTAAATTTNAATAAGTTTAAGCTTTTAAATAATTTAGAATTAAACTTATTTCATAACAGAATAAACCAAATCAGACTAAATACAAATCAAATTATAAACTTTTAACTGCCTAATTTATTTTCATCCCTATTCTTTGAGATAAACTATGAAATAAATTTGTTTTTTCTAATTTTGTAGCACATGCACGTAGCAAAATTAACTGATAATATAAAAACGTAAATCATTTGTTCTTTAGACAAATTGAACATTAATGTTTTTTTTTTTTAAAAGGCCTCATACGTTTACAAAATATATAATGTTTTTAATTTTTAAAAATGGACTGGATGACTTGGAAATAAACATGCATAAAAGTCATGAAATGATACAATAGACATATATATTGTGCAAGTCACTAGAAATAAAGATTATTAATTGTCTAGTTGACCAAGTAAGAATAATTCCTTTAACATAGTATTTATGTAAATATGAAAAGGGAGTTCAGAGGAAATAAAAGCAAGTCACCACCTTTAATTAGAAGGTGAAAATATATATGTTTCAAATATATTGGCATGCACTCACAATAATGCTAACTAATAGCATTGTATACCCTATTTTCCCTATTCTATTCTCCAACTTGGATATATAGGTTTCTTGTTTAGCTTTCACGCTACTTCATCCTTTGTACACCTTATTCTTGATTTTATAATAAGGCTAGCACGACTGTTAGGGATAACTCATATCACTCAAATAGCACCATAAATTCAAATAATGTGACCTTAGCTTCTTTTCTTTTCTTTTAAACTACAGTATATAATAGCCATCATTTCATTATTATCTTATCTACTATGTTATATTATAGTAATTATTGTTAGCATTTTGATAGTGATATATGCCGCCCCATATCTTAAATAATACCTAAATGTTTTACTATATACATGTCTTTATGTACTTCGGCTAATGCGTGAATGAAAGACAAATAAAATATCTTATTCTTAAAGTCACTATTTTTTACCGAACAATGCACGTTTAATTTTGACGCACCTAATTAATCTTACTTTTTTTATTTTCATTGGAGTCATATACGGATGGAAATGGAATGGAAGATTCAAATGCATTGTTAAATCATTGAAGAAAGCTGAAATTGATTATACCTAACGATAAAACATAATCCCGTGAAGGGAGCATAATAAGACTTTTTGATGAGAAGTTGTATCCTTTTCCTTTTTCACCAATCATTAGAGATATTTTATTTCAGCCCCATGTCCAACCTGTCTTCAACACATAACAATTACATTCACCCATACCCTAAATTATCATAATAATATATTAATTGTCATAGTAAATATATTAATGTTAATCTTTTAAATACCATAACACTATATGTATGTATGTGCTTTGTAGGAGAATGCTTAAAAGAGAGCTCAATAATTATAAACCTAAATCCTAATTCTTTTTGTTAAGAAGATGCAGTGTAACATACCTTAAAATTTTTACCAAGTAATTAATCTTACCAGTTACCGCATTTGCTAATAGCAAAAGTAAAAATTTGATTCTTGGCCCAACATGCAGACAGGGAGTCAAATCAAAGACCTGGAAAGAGCAATTGATGATCAGTTTACAACATTTTTGTGAATACTGTAACTCTGCTTGAAAAACAGTGTGATTTTGTTTGGTTATGATGATGAACCATGAGTATGGCTCTAGAAAAAAAAGTGGTGTTGTGGATATGAACCAAATAAAAATGTTA
>NC_029789.2:125568689-125569317 GCF_000816755.2 Arachis ipaensis | reverse complement strand
AGTCGACTAATATTTGTCTGTAGGGTGGGTCGGTGGGATAGGGTGATGCCGTCATGGATGGTGGTTCCCCGGGGTAAGACAACAGACCCCAGCCCAGCCATCACTTCACTTCACCACTCCACTACTATATATTCCAATATCATTATTGTATTGGAAAAATTTTAAGTGTATCAAGAATATTGATATTCTAATTGTTTTAACTGTTGATTTTAATTAATATATATTATATATATTTTTTATAATTCATATCAACAGTTAAAATAACTGAAATACTATTTCTGGTACACTTTAAATTCTTCCGTTTATATATATATATATATATGCCTAATCTACCACCTATACTACTACTTACTAAACAAACAAAACATACAAAATTGTACTATCATTATTGTTTCAACCATTTATTATATCTTCCGCATCCCCTCCCACTCCTATATAACTACTTTTGTTTTAATTCTAGATGATATTTGTATAACAAATTTTATATTTCTTTAAAAGAATAAGAGTAAATAAAGTATGGATTCAACTCTCCATTTATAAATGTTCCAGCTAGTATAAAATTTAAGTTATTAACTAAATGCATATGAATTATTATTATATAAAAAATGCTACTTATTCTTTAATTTTT
>NC_029789.2:125566430-125568530 GCF_000816755.2 Arachis ipaensis | reverse complement strand
TCAATGTTTTGATTCAAATAATAATTATATATATAACAGTAATAAAAACACGTACTACAACCAAAATTTTGATTTGTTTCATAAATGTATTAAAGATCAGAATAGTATTTTTATAATCTGTGTAACAAAATCTTTCATATATAATTAATTTTAGATTTTTATTGTTTATAAGTAATTTTGTTGACCACATAATTTTCATAAATTCTTAAATTAAATATCAATCCAACTTTACTATCTATCTAAAAAAGGGTGTAATGATTCTTACTACTTTAGAGATAGAGATTTATTTATTTATTTCCAACCTTTGGTTAATAATAATAATAATAATAATAATAAAAAACTTGTTGCAGTGATCCACACTCTCTCCTCTGATCTTATTAACTTAAATAAATCGAAATTCTATTTGATTTTTTAAATCTATAAAAAAATGTTTCTTCCTCTCATTTCTACTTCTTATTATCCCTCCAGTAATATTTTAAAATTCTAATAATTATTATGTCCAAGTTTCTTATCTACTTTATACAAACAGTCATTAGAAATAGTCTTAATTAATTAATTAAGCAGCTATAAAGCAAGTATCAACTTGTTTATCCACATTACGGTGCATATATCCAAATTCAATTATATAACGAACCAATTATGGAGCACTGTTCACTTTGTAAATAGACTATTCATTGCCTCACATCTCATCATCTTGGATCTTTCTTGACTTAGCCCTCTGTTTTCTTTCTAATAACTAGTGCTATATTGAATTAATTTGAAGAAAAGCAACCTTAGTGGAATATATAGTAAAAGATAAAGCAGTAATGGTGGTAAATAGAAAATAATTAATTAGGACAATAAATTATATAGAATAAAAAAAGGTGGAAATTTTTAGGTGCAGTTAACTTCACATGAAGTTAATAACTGAGAATTGTTAAATGATTTGACTGATTTGACTAAATTTTTATCTAATAATTTTCAACTATCAACTTTACGTAAAGTCGACTATCATAAAAGAAACCAGTGATGATGTGGTGAATGGTGCTTAGCTAGCTAGTAGATATAATTGAATTGAACAACATTGAAATGGGTAATTTCTTGCAAATTTTTATGAGATTTTGTGGGAGTTTAGGTGAACATTATTTTCATCCGTAGATATTGAATTGTACACGTTCTTTAATAATACATGACACTACCGAATAGCGTTACGCATGCTAAAAGAAAATTCCAGAATGAGAATCTAGAGAAAAATTTGGCACCAGATATAGGCCTTTTTTTTTATTTAAATAAAAAATTATATTTCTGGAATTAAATCATAACACAAAAATTTATTATTTTGTGTGTTTAATATTATTTTCATAACTAAAACTTATACGATTTTTGATAACTATGCCAGGAAAAATATGGAAATATTTGGTAATTAAAAAAAATCAGCAAAAAACAATCATAAATTGCCTTATTTAGTATTCATTAATTGTTGCGGCAATTAATGAATGCTAAATAAGGCAAATTTTTGCTGTTTTTTTGTCTTCCTAATATTACCCGGAAAAATGTAGTGTATTTTTTTTTCTATTTTTGTATGCAGAGAGAACGAAAATGAATCAGAAAAAATATAACGATGATTTTCTCTTCGTCTAGAATGAGAATCTAGAGAAAAATTTGGATATATATATTTAATGTTACTTTGTAACATGATAAATGCAGGAAATTGTTATGATTTAATTAGTTTGGGCGCTTTGGTTTAGTGCTTCCAAAAGTTTGCGTTATGACTTATCACAACCTCCGCAAATTGTGGACACCGCCGCGCAGCACAACCACTTCAATTCAGATCTTACTTTTCAATTAAATTAATTTACCTCCAATTCTTTGCTTCATTTTTCAAAACAAATTTCAATTATCTTCTAGTTTATGCTAGCTTTTCAAAAGAATTTCCAAAATAATTAAACCCCAAAAGCAAAAGTGTTGGTGGGTCTATCATCCTCATCATGTAATATTATATTAGAATGTATCTGGTTCTAGACAAAGAATATATAGATAACGAGGTAAGGAATATAAATAAGATAAAAAAAAAAAATGTTGTATTTTTTTGTATGTATTTGTTATTTTAAAATTTTTTAG
>NC_029789.2:125565761-125566398 GCF_000816755.2 Arachis ipaensis | reverse complement strand
CTAGAAGGATTATAAAATCCATTACAAGAAAACTTAATATATGTTTTATTTTTTAATAAATTTACCGAACAATAAATTACTAAATATACAAGACAAAATTCAAATCAATTAACTAATTATTTCACCAATTTAAGTTTATTTCTTTTTATTTCTATAGTTAATCTTTGTTTATCTATTATTTTATTAACTAATTAGTAGTTAAAGAAAAAGGGCTCATTTTTTTCGACATGCCACTAGTGTATGAGTTATGTTTGGTTATGGGATACAATGGTATTAGATACAGGTGTGGGACAGAAATTTATAAACAATGGCAGAGAGAAATCGGACTGTCCGATTCTTTTGTTAGAAAATCATTCGGAGGGTCCGATTAACTTTTTTTTTTTTTGAAAATGAACTCGGAGGATCCGAGTTGCTTGTTTTTTAATTTGGCTAATATTAATCGGTGAGAAACTACAAATTAGACGGTCCGTTTTTCCTTCTTTCTGTCGCACCGTTCGATATCAGTTGGCCTAATATCACACCCCAGTAAAACTCACATGCATCCCATATGTGTGGTCTACTCCGCCAACGACGTCATATAAAAATTAAAAAACGAAGAAAAAGTTGGTATTATGAGAAAATTATAATAATAATTAAT
>NC_029789.2:125554587-125565604 GCF_000816755.2 Arachis ipaensis | reverse complement strand
TATATTTACTGTTTTAATTATTAAAAAAATTGAGAGATCCATTATCAACAAAAAAAAATTGAAATTGTGGAATCCTGGCATTGATAAATGAAAAGAATCTGACGGTGGGGAATCCATGAAGGATAGTAAGAGTTTGTTTGATTTAAATTGAAGGTTGTGGTCCTCTACATCTACTACTAAACCACAACCAGCAGAGTACTAATGGAATTTTTGTTACCTCTGCAACCAACTACAACAGCACCTGAAACAGTTCTCTAACTCTCTCTTTCAAATACCCTTCAATAATCTTGGTACGACACATCTTCTGAATCCTCTAATCATCATTCTACTCAATTTTCTCATTCTCTTCTCTTTTGCTCCATGTTCAAGGAACTTTAATTTCTCGCTAACTTCAAACATAAAACATGTGTTGCTCATTCAAATAGTTTCTTTCCAGAGAGATCTTTTTTTTTTCTATCTTGTCATAATTCTTGTAAAACACTACTAGTCCTATTCCCTCCTTTCAGAAACTCTCAAAGTTGCGTTTGAAAGATGGATCTTTTTCAAAACCCATCTTGTATAAAATCAAAGAGATTGGAAGCAGGATTATGGGTTGCAAAGCTTGTGCTGATGATGATGGGGGTTGTATCCCTTCTTTTTTTGTTGAAAGTGGCAATAATCCCATACACATTCGATCTTCTTCTCTCAACTCTCCCTCGCCTTTGGACCTCTGCAACAAGCTGGTTGACTCTCCCATTTGTTTACATCATTGTCAACTTCATCATCATCACCATTGCTGCTTCCTCCAACTTCTCCCACCAATCCATACCCTTCTCTTCTGCTACTTCTTCACCCAAGAAAACTGATGCAGATTCAGATTCAGATGCAACCACCACTGTTTCAGACACTCCCACCAACCCAACTACTCACCCGGTAATCCAAAACAATGAGCCACCAAATCAACAAGAGAAAGAGGCTATTCAACAAGAAGAAGAAGAAAAAGAAAAAGAAGTAGAAGTTGTTGATGCTGATTATGACTATGATAAGTTGAGAGAATTTGGTTTGTCTTTTGAGAAAATCCTGACCAGCCCATCATTGGAAAAGTGCACCAACGACTATTTCTTGCCGGAATCCGATGAAAAAGGCGATGATCATGATCACGATGATGATCATGATGATACACTAGAAGCAACATGGAGGGCTATCATGGAGGGTCAAGGGAAAACAATGAAGCCACAGCTGAAGAAGAGTGACACATGGAGTGGTGGTGCAAGGATTTCCAAGGCAGAGCCATTTCAACGACATAACAATGGACAAGGTACTGATCTTTCATGATGATCACTTACTCTATCTGCATCAAATAATGATCACTTACTCGGGTGTGGCCCTTCTTCGAATCCTGCGTTAATGCACGATGTTTGTGCACCGGGATGCTTTTTTATGGTATTATATTCAATATTTGTTTTTGTATTTATGCAACATAGGCTATGGTGGTGGTGATGATGATGATCCTGTGACTTGGGCTCAAAAGGAACTGAGAAAGTCTGAGACTTTCAACGACAGAGCTTCGTTGAGGAGGGAGAAGTCAATGACCCCTGAGGAGTTGAATCTCAGGGCTGAAGCATTCATCAAGAATTTCAACAATCAGATGAAGCTTCAGAGACTTGAATCTTACCAACGTCACATGAAAATGGTCAATGGCCGAGCTTAGCTTGATGTTGTTCTTCATCTTCCTTTTTCACCAGTCACAGTGAAAATAATTATTTAGCAAAATGAGAGTCTCTTGAAGTATATTAACCATTTGAAGGTACACATAAATATAAGATATTCATATTCTCAACTCTTTTGTGCTGTTTTATTTTATTTTATGTTTTTCTTACATTCATTAATTGCATTCCCATGTTGTATGTGTATTTGTATTCTGCAGCAATGTGATGTTTAGATATAAAACCAGCCTTTACATAACAAGCTTAAAATGATTGGTCTATGGTAGTAGATGAGGATTTTATACTTATAATAATTCGGAATAATTGATAGTGGCAGAGTTAAGTATAGCACTATTTTAATATGGAATCTTTGTGTATCTAAATTGAACATAACCAGAAATGATAGTGCTTGTTGAACTTTTAATACTGTTCTTTCTTCACTAGTTATGACCTCAGAAATGATTCTCTATTCTATAGTCTATACACAAATATGAACTTATGTGACTTCAAAAGTGTGACTATCTTGTTCATTGTTGCATTTTTATGGGATATTCAAGTATGAAGCATTGGGCTTGTAACACCTGGCATAGAAATAAAAAAAAAAAAAGGGTACCACAACTATACACAATTAAATGAATCCAGCTTTGATTAGGCTGTTCCACCTAACTAGCACTTGATTGAAGTGTAGAAAATAATAATAATAATACTATTAATATAAACACTATACATCTAATCTCTCACATTCGATTTGTCGGTCACTATAGTTTTGAGTGTTGACCGTTTTTTCTTTCTCATTGGCAGGACTTGATGTGTGTACATATTTTTGCTGCTGAGACTGTGTGAAGAAGCCAAAACATGTGTATCAGAGGACATGGTGGACTTTTTCCCTTGTCAAGTTTCTTGTGACATAGTAGGCATAATATTATTATTAGTTTTTTCCCCCTAATCTATGTTGTTCTCTTTCAATAAGTCTAGTGTTTTATATATATTTTATGATATATATAAACATAAGGGTTGTAGTAACTATGTAATTTGAACCCTAGGCAACACGCACTAAGAGGAGGATTATTTGTACTTATGCTGCAATTTCATGCAGAGCTAGTTTGCAAGCTAATTTACTTTAGTATGTGATGCATAGTTGCCCTCTTTTTTTCCTCCAAATAAATTACTCTCCCCATTCTTAGATTAAATAATACAATAAAAAAATAGATGACTAATTAGATGATTTTACACTGAACTATTTAACGATTCATAATATCATCTTTATATGATGTCTTTGTTAAAATAACAAAAAAATATATATATTTACAAATGAAGGAAATATGAGTAGGAACAACCGTGAATTAGGTCCCAATTGAACTAAATCACCTATCCCCTTCCAATAACGAAAAAGGAACCATGCACATGCTAGGAGGTGGTATCTGCTTGTGTTGATTGATATAAGGAACTCAGAGGAAGAGGAGTACTATACTAGTCTTTGCCTATATGATATTTGCAATTTTAGCATAGATAATGCATTATGCAATGGGGACACTGACAATATCTAATTAACATCATAAGTTGACCGAAAGGCTAGGACAACTTTAAGTACACTGTCGTGTTAAAAAGAACCTAGGCTTTTATTGATTTTTATATTTTTTACTATATGGGTTTTAAGGGCATGAATATGGATAAATTGAAAGTAACGTTAAGTTTAAGAGTGATGATTAATGGTTTTGCATGGCACCTTTAATTAAGGTGTTGATCTTGGCCTAAACAGATTGGTTATGTGGTCAATATCTTAAAAGGTAAACATTTAGTTTTGGGCCCAAATTGAGATTAAGGCAATAAACCTAAGGGAATTCACGCACATGCACATGGATATCTCACCTTTTAGAATAGTATAGAACAGATCAATGTAGATAATATTGAGAATCATCCTTTCTAATTTCGAAATAAGAAAAGTATTAGGTTTTATTTATGTTTTCATGAGATTAAATACATTTAAAATTTGAATTTAATTTTTATATATTAATTATATTTATTCTTTTAGATGACTATTTACAGATCAACATAAAAAATGTTTATTTGTTGGAATTATGTTTTACACCTTAGTTATTTGTTGTTATATGGGGCCGTTGCAAGTAATATAAAAAAAGATTAAATGTAGTTTTAGAAGTTTACAAGTATTTTTAATGTTGAGATAGCACTTTCTTGCTGTTGCTTGAAGGCTTCATGAGTAATTATGATGGTACCCAAGATCAGAAAGCAAGTTGGCTGCCCGACACATGCCACTGAAAATTGAAACAAAGGAACCCCATATGGTTCTCTGTAGTGTCACAAACCTCGAGTGGTTTGAGAGTACAAAGCCTCATAAAGAAGTAGGACCTTGTACAGCTTGAAATATAAATATAACCTGCTAGTTATTTTATTTTTATCGTATATAATAAACCATACACACGGGGACCCTCCAACTTCTGCAAACTGCTTTTTAACTTCAATTAGAAACTATTAATTTTGAATATTAACATTCAATTCGTCTCTTTTTTACTTTTTCTTCCCACTTTTATCAGTGGATTCTGCTACCCTGGAAATAGCTTTTTATATGAGAGATCTTTCCAGGTATGCCTTATTTGAAGTATTAGTTAGATTAATCCGATCCTTTGTATAAATTTGTTTAATTATTCACAAGAGTTTGCTCCCTAAAGTTTTATTTGTATAGTCTTTTTTGTTTTATTTTTTCTCTCTAGAGATTGAAGTTAATTGCCAACCATGTCCCCACAATATTTATGTAAACACCGCTCTAATAAAATTATTATGCTGAATACTCCTATGTGGGATGCCAATATAATAATAACAAAATAAAAGGTGTTATGTGTAATGTCTAAAGATAACTATATAATTTACTCTCTTATCACTATGACTGGAAATGCAAAGACAACGAGCAAGTTGGGGGTATGCATTGAATCAAGTTGTCTACACAATAGATGGTTATATGTATAATAATTACGTCTAAAAATCGATTAAGAAGAATGTGGTAAGCATAACAAAAGCATAAGACCCCAAATGTTTGCCATTTTCAAAAGGCAAGTCCTTTTCTTAAAAACCACTAATTTAAACAAACCATAAAATGCTTGTACACGTTGTTGTGGCACTATTATCTATTAAGCAGCTGTGGACCTGAAGCTATTGACTAGGGGGAACCAGACAGTGCATGGAACATAACAGTAAGTGCTTCCTTCAACAAGAGGCTATTTAAGCTAGTAGTAAGCACTAGGCAGTTTTTTCAACATAAGGTCATAAGGGTGCAGACTACAGAATACCCCTGAAGAATTCTATGTCCTAAAGTATGGAAAATTTTGATGAATAAAAAGCTGAGAAGGAAGCCTCCCTGAAAACAAAAACAAAAGAAAAAAAAAAGAAAGAAAGAAAGAAAGAAAAAACAACCATTATGTTTATTTCCTCTGTCCAGTTTGAAGTTAAACTACACCGTCTACACCCCCTCGCCCCTTCCATTTTTTCCTTGGTCATCATTTCAAAATGCAAATTCATAATGTCGAGTCCTTTTCTGAGCGTCTATGAAAAACAAGAGAGTTTTAGAGATGTTTATAGCATCTATTAAAGCATTATTGAACTTTATTTTGTCTTTGCTCCAACCTTCTTGGTTGGATTGAAAATAATTGTTCATAAAATACAACTAGCATAACTTACAAATATCAATTCAAATCATAGCCGTTCATTCCTTTTATGTGCCTTCTGTTTTTTTTCCAATTTTTCCCCTCTCACTCATCAACATCTGTGGTGGCGATTATATTTGTAATGAGATATGTCAGCGTATGTATACAAAAACGACACTGTTGGGGGAACGTTCAATTGGAGTCCTCAAATATTTGTATGCCTTAAATTTATGAAAAACAAACCAAACATCATCATCAAATTAAAAGTTGTCGTGGACACGGATTGTATATATGTTTAAATTCTCCTCAGCATTTTCCCACCTAAGTACCTAACAAAGTATTCAGCCTCTTCCAAAAAAAATAAAAAATAAAAAATAAAAAATAAAAAAAATCAACCTCAAGCATAATGTACACGTTAAAGTTTAAATAATTGTCATGATTCCAGTCAATTTTCTACAAACTAGTTAGTAGCAATATTTTTCATACTTTTTATCTCAACAAATATATCTTTTTCTCAATGATTTTCATGTGGGGATTTAAGAATCAGATTCAGAGAATCAGAACTTAGAAGGGTAGCCATGGAGATGATCATTACACCACAAAAACTAATGGGAATGGTGCTGTCCCCACTGCTCTATTATGTGTCTAACAATTTCGTGGGCGTGGGGTTATCAGGGCCACGCTTATTTTTTTCATGATATTTCTTAGACTGTGGAAGCATAACCAGAAAAATACAAAGGATATAACTAAGGAAAATGCTGTTAAATAAATCAGCCTTTGAAAGCAGTAATGCAAAACATAGGTATTGTTTAATTCTGTTTCTTCCCGAAAAAAAGGTTTTGATTCACATTTATTCTGTAAACAAAAATTAACAACTAAATGGAAGAAGGAATAGAAATTCAATTAAGCAAGACTAAACATACGAGAAGTCAAACTGACAGAACAATTTCGAATACAATACGCCCAACCAACAGAGCAATTGACTGAAGTGAAATGAAATGAATGAAATCACCCATCATATGATGCCATCAAAAGGAATAGTCCATAATAGGTAACTAAAAATGTGTGGTTGGAAGCAGAGGAAGCTCACCGCTTCAGGTGAAAACCAGCAGGAGATGATGCTTAAGTGGGAAGAGGAACGAAGCGCGAGCGGAAGAGAGGATCACGGTGGTGATCACGAGCGTAATCGACGTAAGCATGTGGTCAGCACGTGAGCAATCGCAAGATTCTGGAACGTCAGCAGGAGGAGTGTCGGGGGCAGAATGAGGCGGAGCCGGAAGGGAGTTGCCAGAAGAATGTGGAGGAGCACCGTTATTGTTGGATTGGGTCTGTCCCTGGGCCTGGGTCTGGACTTGGACTTGAAGTTTTAGGCCCTGTTGACAGTGGCCCAATCTGCCGCAAACGAAGTAGCGGGTTCCAGGTACCGTGAGGTGGATCACTGTTTCCCCGGAGCTGTACGTGGCCATGGCGTTGGCGATAGTACACGTGTCGTAACCTTGTTGGTTAACCTCCACCACATCATAGACCGGCGTATACAAGAACACTGTCAACACGCAACAGAGACTCAGAGGGTTAGAAATTGATAATCGTTAATGCTCCAGTTTCCATGGTTGATCTTAGGTAAGTTTACAATAGAATTGAACTTCATTCCATTTATTCAAAGTAGATTCTCCGTCAAAAAAAAAAAAAGTAGATTCACTTAATTTGATCTTCTTAAATAAAGTGTAGATCTGAAGTGTTTATGTAAAAAACGTGACTGGCTTTGGCACAATGGCACTGTTTCTGTTAGTAAGGAACATTTTGGAGAACGAAAACCGTTATGCCTTTCTGTTAATAAATAAATAAATTACACAGAAGTGTGTTTGTTAGACATGAATTCTGATATTTGCTCAAAATAGATCGAAAGTTTAACTAAACCGAAGCAGTCAATCAGTTATGCATGTGCATTGTGCTAGATTTGAAGATCGAATTAAGATGGTGGAAACGAATCATCATATGTTGTTAATTTCTTGAACTGGAATTCATATACAGAAGAGATAATAATGCATTGTACGTATAAAGGTATATACCGAGATCATCGCCAACGGAGAAGGTAGCGGAAGAGGCCCAGGCCTGGATATTGGAAGTGAGATCCCAGCCAGAAGTTTCGCCGACGGTGTGGTTAACACCGCAGACGCATTGGAAAAGAATGGAAGTGATTATGATCATAACGATAGTCTTCGCTGCCCATGCTGCCCTCAGTTGCTCCATTTTCCTTCAAACAAAACCAATAATCAAACACACATGAATCAATTTCATCAACTATTTATAAACTGATAGTGGACGAATTTATCTAATCGCAACAAATCATATATCTATAAAAGTTCTCTGAAGAATAATTTTGACGTACGTGAAAATGCAAATGAATATCGAATTTTCCTTCGAGCAAGTAATTTGGATTTGCATATTCGGAAAATTAAATGGAACAAGTTGATCATTGTGCAGTACTGCAGTTTGATTTTCTCGAGAAAATGGAAAATGAAATTCGAGGTATGTACCTTTAGCAATAATATGAGAGAAGAAGAGAAAATCGTAGCTAGCTGTAAATTCAGAGAAAAGGAAGGTAAGGCGGTAACAACAGACTAACAGTGATGAATGACAGAGTGAGAGTCCATAGTGTTTTCCCGCCTTTTTTAAATTGTTTCAGAGAGAGAGAGAGAGAGATTTCACGCTTCATGGCATGCTTTCTCATTCAGTTGCAGAGAATATGCTACAATGCGGGCGCACTAACCATAAGGATCGTGGACACGCAGTGTAAGTCAAGTTTTTATTTTATTTTATTTTTTAAATACTTTGATCACAAAAAATAATTATTTATATTTTACAATATCTTTTCATTTACATATTTTTAAATAAAATAATCAATTACTAAAATAATTAAATTGAACATAACAGAATAATTCAATTTATTATAATTGAATAATTAAATATTTTTAAAATAGCTTAATCAATTTATTTAATGAATATCAAATATGTATTTTTATAATTTAACTAATTAGTAGTTAATTTTTATAAGTTAACTAATTATTTGAGTTTTGAGTGTTCTGTTGAATTGAAATTCATAGTTACTATTTATGGTATATTTTTTAGTTGTATTTATAGGACAATTTGTCATACTGCAAATTTATTAGATGGTTGAATGATATTACTAGAGATGTGGAGGTTCAAAGTTCTAAGCAGGGAGTAGAAGATAGATTAATTGATTTGGAGGAGAGAATTCTAAGACTGAAAATGGACTATACTTAGAAATAAGGAAACTCCAAATAAAATTACTGAGGGAGATTTTATGGTACTTATGAAGAAAATCAATATAACAAGTTGTCTTTATGTGTCAATTGTTGATTGGAAGCTATTTTTTTAAAGTCTACTTTATAATTATCATTTTCCCTTTTGGCTCTCTTTCTCTTTCTTATCTTTTATTATTATCTGAACAAACATTGTGTTTGAATTTTTCGTTAATTAAAATTTTTTTTAGTTAAATTGATGTTAATTTTTAATTATTTAATTTAAATTTTAAATAAAGGGCAATTTACCTAAATAAATAAATTGGGTGAAAACTTTACTCAAATACACAAAACAGAAATTCCTTAGTGCATTTTCACACTTCTATGTAAACCGTGGGAAGCTACCACGGATTATGGTGTTTGTGGTTTGTGTGTAAACCGTGGCAAGCTCCAACGGTTTACGAAGAGAAAAAGCTAAGCATAAACCGTGACAAGCTCCCACGGTTTATGAAGGAGGAATTTTTATCATAAACCATTTATTTTTAGATGTTTGATTGTATTAATGTGATATCATTTAGACTGCGCATGATAATTGTGACAGAATACATGTATATAATAGAAGCTCAAACCGCTTAAACTATCAAATACATAGCAGATAATATATTAGACAATTCTCAAACTTTTTTAACTATCATTTCCTGTTACTTCATTATTGTGTCATGTCATGCACCCAACAAAACTAATCTAATGTAATCTAATCTTTACTCTCAAATCTCAATACTCACTACTCAACACACAATAGTAAAACAATTTTGTTAAAACATTCATAGTATTTTTTTAAGTTTTGGATTATAAAATTAAAGTATCAATTATATGTATAAAATATATATTAAAATATATATATTTTATATTTTAATATATATTTTATACATATAATTGATACTTTAATTTTATAATCCAAAACTTAAAAAAAATACGATGAATGTGTTAACAAAATTGTGTTTACTATTGTGTATTGAGCCGTGAGTATTGAGATTTGAGAGTGAAGATTAGATTACATTAGATTTGTTTTGTTGGGTGCATGACATGACACAATAATGAAGTAACAGGAAATGATAGTTAAAAAGGTTTGAGAATTGTCTAATATATTATCTGCTACGTATTTGATAGTTTAAGCGGTTTGAGCTTCTATTATATACATGTATTCTGTCACAATTATCATGCGCAGTCTAAATGATACCACATTGATGCAATCAAACATCTAAAAATAAATGGTTTATGATAAAAATTCCTCCTTCAACGGTTTATGCTTAACTTTCTCTCTCTTCGTAAACCGTTGGAGCTTGCCACGGTTTACACACAAACCACAAACACCATAATCTGTGGTAGCTTGCCACGGTTTATGTTAAAATCAGAAACCGTGGTAGCTTCCCACGATTTACATAGAAGTATGAAAATGCACATATACGTAAGGGATTTCTGTTTTAAGTATTTGAGTAAAGCTTTCACCCATTTTATTTATTTGGGTAAATTGTCCTTAAATAAAATTGACTAAAAAAAAATTAATATGTATCTCGTTTACATCCTAAGTATGACAAAAAAATATAGCTTTACGAAGAATTAATACTTGGCTCTAAACTATTGATCTTGTATAATTTTTTTAGCGTTGTTATTTGTACAAATGTAATATGAGTCCTCGTTTTTTTTTATCATAAAAAATAATTGAACTTAAATAATTTGATTTTAATATAAAAGATTTAAGCATTGATATTTTAATTCATAAAATATATAAATTAATTTTATATTCATTACAATTAAATTTGATAAAATTATTGAAATGATACAATAAATAATTTTTAATTTTATTAAATTAATACAATTTTAATAAATAATAATTTATTTTTTTTATTCATGATGGTGCTATGGATGCAGCAATCCTAACCTGATTAAAATTCTTGCGATCGTAGAAGGACATTTAATTTAATTTTTTTTAGGATGTAAACGAGATATGTATTAAATTTTTTTTAGTCAATTTTATTTAAAGTGTAAATGAGATACTTATATATCTATTTAATTTTTATGATAGACTATTGGATAACTAAAAAGACAGTATTTATAGTTTATTTTGGATTATTTTAGAAAGTAAAATTGATTTACATAACTCATCTAAGTTTATGTTTTAACAATTTTATTGGATTATTTTAAAAAATAAAATTGATTTATATAACTCATCTAAGTTTATGTTTTAACAATTTTATAATAAAAAATATTAAATATTTATTATTTTAATTAATTTTATACTTATTATTATTATTTCAGATACTAATAGACTTTTTTAATATTTTGTTTATATTATTTTATTTATAGTGTAAATAAAATATATATATATACATCTTATTTTTAATATAAATAG
>NC_029789.2:125538704-125551358 GCF_000816755.2 Arachis ipaensis | reverse complement strand
CTGTTTAAATATTTTTTATATTATTTTATTTATTTTTTTATAATATAAATGAAATAAATAATATTACATTAATTAATAAATATTCTTATAATAATATATTTTGATAAATAAAATATTTAATTAATTTATTTAAAAAAATTCTCAAAATTTTTATTATTATAATAAATTTTTTATTATATTACTTTAATTTAATCTTTCTTTTTCATTTTTCATTTAAAAAAATAGCCTTCAATCAACAATTGACACATAAGGACAACATATTATGTTGATTTTCTTGATAAGCACCATCTCAATTACTGAAATAAAATATTTAATTAATTTATTTAAAAAAATTCTCAAAATTTTTATTATTATAATAAATTTTTTATTATATTACTTTAATTTAATCTTTCTTTTCTCTTTTTCATTTAAAAAAATAGCCTTCAATCAACAATTGACACATAAGGACAACATATTATGTTGATTTTCTTGATAAGCACCATAGAATCTCTCAATTACTGATAGTAGATTAAGGAATGTTGTGTATTTTATGGCTGGTTTCTTAGTTGCAATAATTGTGAATGTGTGGAGCAAAGGTTTTGAGTGAATCAACTTAGATAGTTGAAGCATGAATGTAGTAGTATTTATAATTGTATTATTATGAATGCGATAATGAATAACTATTTTTGAATCATTGTATGATATATGATGGATGTTGGTGTTAATGAATTTGATGTTCACCTTCCTTGCCAATTACTAACTTTCTTGCCTTCTTAAGTGCCCTTTGCATGCTTTTGTAGTGAATTTATATGTTATAATCCTGTTTTATGTGTTCCAATACTTTCTTTTGTGTGAGCTTTGGCTATATTCGTAATCACTTCTTAAATTTCTCAATAAACCATCTCACATCTGCCTAATTGCTTTTTAAAGTCCCGATTGCATGTATGTTCATGAAAAAAAAAAAGTCTTGATTTAAAAACAATCTTCACTTGAATTTCATGAGAAAATTAAGAAGGGACAATTTTTCTCAACACACTTGGCTCTTGACCTCAACTTGTCATTTTTTAGCCACTGTAATTCTCTACTCTGAGCTATTGTCCAGTCCTTTAGTACCAATTTCTAGCTTCACTTCTCCAAATTCAGCACCCTCCGAGAAGTAATCAAAATCAGTCCTATGAACATCATTCTCTGCATTGCTTTCAACAGGAGTGTGCAAGTCTTCTGATTCATAGTTAAAGGCTTTCTCATCATCTGACTCCTTGTGAGCACGCGTTTCCCCCAAAAAAGATCCAACAAAAGAGTCATCCCCAGCCTCTTCAGCATCTTGTGCATGTTCATGATGTTCATGATGGTCTTCATCCCCATCATCTCCAATTTCAATTGGGATCTGACTTGAGTTGGAGTTCTCCATGTGTTTTCTGGTTTGTTGTTGCAGTCTTGAACTCCTTCTCACCTTCTTATACTCCTTCTTCTTTCAAGGTTTAGGGGAATTGCTAGTTACATGAGTCTCTTCGTTAGTAACTTTCATTCCTTTTGGAGAAGTCACTTTCTTTTCAGTTGGAGAACGGTTACTGTCCGCAACCTTTTTCTTTTTTATCACTCTTGCAGGCTCCTCTTCAATATCAGTGTCTGATTCATCAACACCAGCCAGTGGAAGCTTGTACAGCTCATCTTCAGCGCTCTCGTAACCATCATCATCACTGTCATCATCAGAAATAGAAAGATCACCAGTTTCATCACACGCTATAGCATCTTCACTACCAAGAATATTATGCTCAAAATATATATAGAACTCCTCACACTCCTTATTCTGCATTTTGTGCTCCCTTAAAGCATTGATATCTAAATCTCCAAAAATAGGATGCAAATCGGCTTCAAAATTAGCAGCATTCAGATCAAACCATATCATTGCTTTGTAATCATCGTATCCCAGACTCTTGAACAATTCCTTCAAGTCAAAGAAGTTCATAAGGTCCAAATCCATCTCTGGAAATCTCTCAACTAACCCATCCTGATAACTGTACTCTCCCTGTTTGTTCCTCACAAATTTTCTCCCATGGTGGAACACAGGAATAACAAATTCCTCCATCTGTTTAGTACAAATAGAATTATCATTCAAATAAATTGGGACAACAGTTAACTAAAGAATCAGGAACATATATGTCTTTTTTTTATTATGACAAAAAGTGATACTAGCCTTTCTGCTAATCATTAGTTTCAACAAATGCATAAATATTTCTAAATGTGATAAAATGTGTCATGCAAACAAGTTAAAAAATATGGGACTACCATTCTTTGCAGAAGATTAAACAATTTGTTCCAACCAACGGGACCACCATGAAAGTAATTGACAAAGGGTTACACTAATTGATAAAAGCATCACCATTTTTTACTCGACTTGAGGATGTCCCCGCTAACACCGGTTCCCTTGACGGCGTCTTATTCCTTGCTGGTACATTGAAGAAGGATCACCACTTTTGTTACTGTAGAGCCAACACTCTTTAACTCCAGCTTCTCCTCAGGGTTAATAGGTAATAACAGTGGGTAACTGAAGGTTAAGGGCAAAGTGAAACAAATATAAATAAAGGAAAACTAAAAAACGACGTTGTCTTATTACATATGTGGCAATAACGGACACGTCAGTTCACGTTACGGGACAGCAAAGTAATTCTGTTCCGTTTTGTCACATGAACTGGCGGAAGGATGTAACGTGTCCACATTTTATTTTCTGTGGGATCTATTTATTATTTTTTTCAGCAGCTAAATTGTCCGAACGTAAAATTCTCAAGGACTTAATTGTCACTTTACTCCTTCTTTTATTATCATTTATCAATGACATAACCTATCTCGGATTAAAAAGTAAATAAATGAGAATGAATGCATTTGTGAAACGGATGTAGTTTAACCAACAAGTAAAATTAGTATATGGATAAAATTTTGGTGTAATGCATGTAAATTGGCTTGATAAGTATAATGTATATATGAAAATGTTTGGTAACCAAAATAAATAAGCTAAAAATGGCCAAAATTTATCTTATTTAGTATTTATAAATTATTATTGTTCCGTTCGGGTCTAGCCGAGGTATATCTCTCCCAGCGAGGTCGCTTATCTGTTGGAGGAGCTATACGTCATCCGGAAGATAGCCTTCAGGAATAACCTCGGCGTGATGAAACACGGCGGCGGGAGCACCTGCAAAAAGCACTCTGACGCTCAAGTAAGTATGAGAACTATATGAGAAGAGAATAATGAATTAGAGTGAGTTTTGTGACCTGTTTTTCCTAGGCTATTGGGTTCGGTTTTATAGGTGAACGAAGTGCCTTGCTTGTTCCGATAATAGTGGCTTGGATAGTGAGTTCCGTTGCTGTTGGTAACGGCTAGTGGATACTGTTTGACTTGTGCACAGTTTTGGTCAAGTGGTTACTTCAGATATGGTTTGTTCGTTTCTGAACTTTATGGTTGGTCTCAGCTCTGATCTTATCTCCGAGTTTGTGAGGTACACATCACAGCCCCCAAGCTTGTCTGTCTCTGTGTTTTAGGGGGCAGGAAAGCTTTCTACGTTTGGTGTTTTTGTTGATTTTTTGCTTAAGTTGGGCTTTGTTTGTTGGGCCCATGCTTTTGGAGGTCAAGGGGGAGTCAAGGGATTTTCTATCTTGCTTGGCGCGCTGCGATTAATGCGCTTCCCCTGTGTTTGGTTTTTCGAGGTTTGTAACAGTTATGTTTTGATTTTTCCACTAAGTTAGTGGGCCTGGTAATAGTATTTGGTTTGTAGTTTTGGAACTGATGCTCTGTTTCTTCGTCTTCTGTCATTCATATCTTCGAGTATGACTTCCAAAAGTTAGTTCTTTCTTCATTCACTGTTTATTTTTGTTTTTGTTATGGCGAGAGAGAAAGATAAGAAAACGGCTGTTGAGGAGAAGAAAGATAACCCATATCATTTGGTTCATGACGATGTGAAGACTCGATCGTCTTCGTTTGTTGATTCTTCATTGCTGCATAAGCTCGAGGGTTTGGCTTTCGTAAGAGAGGGTTTTGGTATAGGTGTTGAGTTGCTCCACTGTTTGAATGATGATAGGGTATTTGAGAGGAGAGGGGATTGAGAGTATTTTTATATGTACACGCCTTGTCTGTTGGAGTTAGGTGTTAAATTTCCCTTTTCTTCCTTTGAATGTGACGTACTAACCTAATTGAATTGTGCACCGTCTCAGCTACATCCAAATTCTTGGGCGTTTCTTCGTGCTTTCGAGTGTCTGATGGAATTCTTGTCGTTTCCTTGTTCCCTTCCTTTATTTTTCTCACTGTTTCAGTCTAAGGGGGTTAGGAGGGGACAGTGGGTATGTTTGAGTAGTTACCCTATTCGTTATTTGTTCTTGCTTTATAAATCTTCCTTTAAAATATTTAAATCCTTGTTTGTAAAAGTCTGATCGAAGGAGGCCGATTACCCTTTCTATCTTGATGACGAGCTTATAGAGAGGTTTCCGCTATATTGGTGTTCGGAGCCCTGTCAGATTCTTGAGGCTACTGAGCGTAGTATGGAGGAGAAGTGTGTGCTAGAGTTTTTGATAGAATGTTTTGCTGATGGGGTGTGTTTGTCTATTCCTGAACTCCTATGTTTGCATGACGCTGGTGACAATGAGGGTCTGAGGTCCTATATAGGTAACGATAGCTGTTGTCTTTTTTGTTGTTTATTTGCTTTATTTATTTGACTACTTTTCTCTGCACAGGTGGGCGAGCTCCTTTACTTGATCCTTCCCGATTTCAATCCTTTTTGAAGAAGAAAAAAGAAAAGGATGCTGGTGTCTCTGGGATTGTGAAGGAGGCCGGTGGGGAAGCTGCTCAGTCCGCTGCTCAGTCTACCTCATCGTTCAAGAGGAAAAGGGTGGAAACTGATCAGTCCCTCGAAGTTATTTCTAAGGGTGAAGAGGATATGGCTGGTGGTGGTAGGTCTGTGTTTGATCGTCAGAGGCGACTTCATGGGTTCATACCTGGGATGAACACTCACTCTTTGTGGAGCGATCAATTTCCCATTGTCGAGCTATCAGACAGGGTTTCCCAATATCTTGGTGATATGCTCATGACTCGCCGCATTGGTATGGAGGGCTTGGGAAAATTCATTCAGGTCGGTTTCTATGTTATTGTCATCTTTCTTTTTTGCTTTTATTTTCTCTTTGTTGATATCCTTTGTGATTTGCAGATCGTTGCCTCACGCCTTATGTGTTTTGGCCGTACTACTGAATTAGTTGGAGCTGAACAGTAGACTGATGTGGGAAGGGTTACTAAGATGAAGTCGTCCGAAGACGAGATTACTCATCTCAGAGACCAAATCCGATTTCTTCAGTATGAGATTAAGGATAGTGATTTGGCTAAAGGGCAGCTGACCTCCCGAGTTCATGAACTGGAGGAATTGGGAATGGAAATGTTTGCTTCTGGTTTTGATCGAGCTGTTAGTCAGATTGCTGCTTTGGCACCTGAACTTGATTGTGCTCGGATGGACGTGACAAAGGTCGTCATTGATAGGAAATTGGTGGTGGATGGCACTGTGGAGGACCATGATGAGAACGCCCCTCCTCCTTGAGTTGTTTTTATTTATGTATTGGACATGTTTTGTTTGTAATGATAACTTATTTTGTTTTTTCTGGCCGAGCTATGGTCGGTTTGATGTTTTTGTGAATACTTGGTTCTTGTTTTGACTTAAAGTATGCGTTGACCGTGGTTAGGTTACCTTGATGATATAGTTATTTTGATAGAATGGTGCATTAAATAGTAGTGTAAGATAGGTGAACAAATAATCGGTTGCATTTGTTTGATTTGGGCGTCCGGCCTCGTTAAAACCCTCCTTAGGTAAAATCCATTTTGGGAAAAAAACCTCTAGGGGGAAAAAGAGTACCTTCATTCACAAAATGTACAATTTTATGATCTATACAACTTTAGTGAAGAGATGTTCCAATTCTCTGAAATTGGATTGCCTTGTAATGTTTGTAGTTGGTAAGCCCCCATTCCGAGCACTCTGGATACTCGGAATGGGCCCTCCCAGTTTGCGGCGAGCTTTCCATGTGATGGAGGTCGTCTGGCTTCTTCTGTTCATCTGAGGACTAATTCACCCTCCTCAAATGTCCTTGGCACCACTTTTTTAATGGAGGCGATTTCCCGGTCCTCTTCTGTGAGGTCAAGCTCGGCATTTCTTGCGTTTATGTTATGTTGTTCGTTGTATAGGTCGGTTCTTAGTGTGGGGACTCCGACCTCTACCAGGATTAATGCTTCCGACCCATAGACTTGCTTGAAGGGTGTTTCGCCCGTTGTTGTTTGTATTATGGTGTTGTAACTCCACAATACTTCTGGTATTAGCTCCGCCCATTCTCCTTTTGCATTATCAAGCTTTTTCTTTATTGCCTGCAGTATAACTCGGTTAGCAGCTTCGGCTTGCCCATTGGTTTGTGGGTGTTCGACCGAGCCAAAATGGTGTTGAATATTAAAATTTTTTAGAAATGAGCCGAGCTTGTTATCTGTAAATTGCCTACCATTGTTTGATATTATTTCCTTTGGTATTCCGAATCGACATATGATGTTTTTCCAAATGAAAGATCGTACCTTTTTGGCTGTTATTCTTGCTAATGACTATGCTTCTATCCATTTTGAGAAATAGTCTATTGATACTAGGAGAAATTTTACCTGTCCTGGAGCTATTGGGAATGGGCCGAGAATATCGAGACCCCATCTGTGGAAAGGCCAGCTTACCTCCATGCTGTGTAATACCTCGGCAGGCTTCGTAGAGATGGCGGCATGCTTTTGGCTTTTGTCACATGTTTTGACCTTCGTTATGCAATCCCTTTTCATGGTCGGCCAATAATATCCTGTTCGGACGATCTTGGCTGCGAGAGCTCGTCCCCCGATGTGGTTCCCACATACGCCCTTGTGAATTTCGTGCATCACCTCTTTTGCCTCATCTCTATTTAGGCATTTTAGTAATGGTTGTGAGAAACCTCACCTATATAGGTCACCTGCTATGTTTGTGTAGAGGCTTGCTTTTCGTCTGAAGTGTTGCGGATTGAGCTCGTCTCTGGGCACAGTACCTGTATTGATGTACTCAAGGAAGGGTGTTCTCCAGTCGCGGAGGTGGTTAATACTTGTTATAGATAATGTTTCAATGCTTGGTTTCTTAAGTGTGAGTTGTGATAATGCCGATGCTTGTGTGTCTGCCCTAGTGGATGCAAGTTTAGATAATACGTCTGCTCTGACATTCTTTTCTCTATGTACATGCGGAATAATGAATGTGCTAAATTTTGAAATGAGATCCTTTGCTATGAGCCAGTATCGCTCAAGCAAGGGATCTTTTACCTGGAATTCTCCTCGGATTTGTTGTACCACCAAGAGGGAATCACAATGTGCTGTCAGGCTTTGTACTTGGAGGCTTAGGGCGAGCTTGAGTCCTGCTATGAGTGCCTCATATTCGGCCTGATTGTTGCTTGCTGGGAAGTGAAACTGGAGAGATTGCTCGGCCACCACTTTGTCTCCCTCTTTCAGGATTATCCCAGCTCCGCTTCCCTCTCGGCTGGATGCCCCATCAACGTGTAACTCCCAGTGTTTATTGAGCCGTTCGGGGTTAGTTCCGAAATAAAGTCTGCTAGGATCTGTGCTTTCAAGGCCGACCTTGGTTGATATTGGATATCGAATTCCGAGAGCTCGATGGACCATTTGTTCAGACGCCCAGCCAACTCTGGTTTTGTCAGTATTTGTCTCAATGGCTGGTTTGTCCTTATTATTATCGTGTGGCTTTGGAAGTAGTACCTGAGTCTTCTTGCTGTTATTACAAGTGTTAAAGCTAGCTGTTCTATCCTTGGATACCTTTGCTCCGTTGATTGCATGACTCTACTAACGAAGTATACTGGTTGTTATAGTTTTCCTGTCTCAATGACTAGAGCCGAGCTTATAGAATGATTAGAAACAGATAAATATAAATATAAAGGTTTACCGACTTCAGGTCTTTGCAGCACGGGTGGTGATGATAGAATGGTTTTGAGCTTGGTGAACGCTTTCTCGCACTCTTCTGTCCATTGAAACTTCTTATTCTTTGATATTGTTTGGAAGAAATGATATGATCGGCTTGACGCTACTGGTAAGAACCGAGATAATGCCGCTACCTTTCCTGCTAATTGTTGTACCTCTTTTATTGTTTTAGGGCTCACCATGTTAAGTATTACCTCACATTTCTTAGGGTTAGCTTCAATTCCTCGTGAGGTCAGCATGAATATAAGGAATTTACCTCCTTGTACTCCGAAGGTACATTTCTCTGGGTTGAGTCTCATGTTGTATGCTCGGATCTGTTCAAATATTTCCCTGAGATCGTCGCAGTGTGACTTTTCTTGTGTGGTCTTGGCGACCATATCGTCCACGTAGATTTCCATGTTCCGACCTATTTGATGTCGGAACACCTTGTCCATCAGACGTTGGTAAGTTGCACCTGCATTCTTTAAACCAAATGGCATTACTCTATAACAAAAATTTCCATGCTCATTATGAATGCTGTCTTGCTTTGGTCTTCTGGATGCATGGGGATCTGGTTGTAGCAAAAGTATGCATCCATGAAGCTCAAACTTTTGAAACCCGATGCACTGTCTACGAGTTTATCAATGTAGGGTAAAGGGTAAGCATCTTTAGGACATGCCTTATTTAAATCTGTAAAGTCGACGCACATGCGCCATTTACCTAAATTTTTTCTTACCATTACCATGTTTGAGAGCCATGTGGTGAATCTGATTTCTTTGATGAAGTTAGCTTGAAGGAGCTTTCTTGTTTCTTCTAGGGCTGTCTTTGATTTTTCTGCCCCAAGATTCCTCTTCTTTTGAGCTATAGGATGGCTTGTTTTGTCAGTGGCGAGCTTATGGCAAATAATGTTTGGGTCTATGCCTGGCATGTCTGCTGGGGTCCAGGCAAATAAGTCGGCGTTGTCTTGCAGTACCTCTATGAGCTCCGATCTTTCTTTTCCCTATAGTGCTTGACCGATGTATGTGACTTGCCCTGGATTTGATGTTAGTAGGACTTTCTGGAGCTCGTTTGCGGGTTGAGGCCTTTCTTGAGTGTCCACTCGAGGGTCCAGTTCCGCTAGGGACAGTACCTCATTTGTGTTGTGAATTGCTTTGACCTCTTTTTGGAATTCTTTTTCTGGAGCCGATTTCTTGAGACTTGCATTGTAGCATTGCCGAGCTTGTTAGCAATCTGAATGTAGTGTTGCTATCTTTCCGTCCTGTGCCTGGAATTTGACACATAGATGAAAAGTTGAAACTACTGCCCTGAACATGTTCAGGGTGGGTCTTCCGAGGATAATATTATAAGGACTAGGGAAATCAACTATAAGATATTGTATGTCAATAGTGCGCGACAATGGGTGGTTCTCCATCATCATTTTTAACCATATGTAACCCTTGATAGGCACTCTTTCTCCAGAGAATCCAACCAATTCTCCGAATGAGGATTGTATGAGTCTTTCAGATATTTTCATTTTTAGAAAAGTAGTATAAAAAAGAACATCGGCATTACTATCTGGGTCCAGAAGGACCTTTTTTACCAATAGCTCGCCTGTTTGAATGGAAATTACCACTGGGTCGTTTGAGTGTGGTGCGGCCGAGCGTATTTCCTCCTGGTTGAAAGTGATTTCTAGATCGGGTACGTCCTTCTTGTTGTGTGGTGTTGTTGCTTCGATTGCCAGCATTGCGCGGTAGCTGCGTTTTCTTGCCGAAGTTGTTTCGCCTCCCCCGGCGAATCCTCCGGATATGCAGTTTATAACCCCTTTAGGTGGGGTGTTGTTTGTCCACTTATTGGCTTCCTTGTTTCCCGAGGTTTGTTGGCGCTCTTCTTTGTCTCTGTCGCCGTCTTTATGTTTCCTTCCTTCGATGTACTTATTTAGGAGTCCTTGCCGAGCTAATCTTTCCAATAGATCTTTGGCTATGACGCATTCATCAGTTGTGTGCCCGTACTTCTGGTGGAAGGCACAGTGCTTGCTTTTATCAACAAATCTTTGGTCTTGATAGCTCCCAGCCCTTGCTGGTGGTTTTATGATTTTAGCGTTGAGTATTTCTTTGATTATCTTCTCCCTTCTTGTGTTGAATCTGGTGTAGTTGTCGAATTTTGGGGTGGGCTTGAATGGTTTGCCGAGCTCTTTGTTGTTCACCGTCCTTGGCATCCTGTCTTCCTCTCTTTGAGGTTTTCTTTCTGTTTTGTTGGCTTCACGGAGTTCTTCAATCTCCATTTGTCCAGCTGCTTTTTCTTGGAATTCCTCTAATGTCTTCGGCTTGGTGACTGCGATCGTCTCTCTGAATTTTCCGGGTCAGAGGCCGGCCTTGAGGGCATGCAGGTGGACGGCAGGATCCAGATCGGATATTTCCATTGTTGCTTCTGCAAATCTGGTAAGGTATTCTTTCAGGCTTTCTTGGGGACCTTGGCGTATGGTGCCGAGGTAATCGGATCCGTGTACGTATATCCGAGCTGCAGCGAAGTAGTCTATGAAGGATTTCGCCAGTTCTTCAAAGGAATTGTTAGGGCCATTGAAAAATATCATAGATTGAAATTTCTTAATATGAGCCCGGGGGTCACCAATCCCCTTATATGGCTCAAGTGAAGAAGGTAGCGTAAAGTTCTTTGGCATCTGGTAGTTGGTGATTTCTTCCGATAAAGGATTGTCCAAGGTAAGCTTCTCTTTTGGTGGGTTGACACTTAGTAGGTCTGTATTGCCTTTGGTCGGGCCCTTTTCGTCATGCTTACTGGCGCTGTTCTGGGCGGACAGTTCAGCAAGTCGTTTGACTTCTGCTTGTAGTTCGGCCATCTGAGCCAAAAGTTCGGCTTGAGTGAGCTGGTGAACTCCGTTGTCGGCCATGTTTAATAGGCTGGAGAAACCTGTGTAAAAGAGAAAAAATAAAGTGCGATATATAAAGAATAGTGGGGTTAGATTAACTGCTTTGGGCCCCTCGGTGGGCGCCAAATGTTCCGTTCGGGTCTAGCCGAGGTATATCTCTCCCAGCGAGGTCGCTTATCTGTTGGAGGAGCTATATGTCGTCCGAAAGATAGCCTTCAGGAATAACCTCGGCGCGATGAAACACGGTGGCGGGAGCACGTGCAAAAAGCACTCCGACGCTCAAGTAAGTATGAGAACTATATGAGAAGAGAATAATGAATTAGAGTGAGTTTTGTGACCTGTTTTTCCTGAGCTATTGGGTTCAGTTTTATAGGTGAACGAAGTGCCTTGCTTGTTCCGATAATAGTGGCTTGGATAGTGAGTTCCGTTGCTATTGGTAACGGCTAGTGGATAGTGTTTGACTTGTGCACAGTTTTAGTCAAGTGGTTACTTCAGATATGGTTGTTCGTTTTTGAACTTTATGGTCAGTCTCAACTCTGATCTTATCTCTGAGTTTGTGGGGTACACATCAATTATAATAACTAATAAAACCAAATTAAGACAAATTCTTGCTGATTTTTTTATCTCTCTAATATAACCGAGGCATATATATATATATATATATATATATATATATGTATGTATGAAATTAGGTTGCAAAAATTATGAATGTATCACACGTGTTATTTGTTGCAATAGAAAAAACTCCTTATTGGCCCATCTAAATTTTCGCAAGTTGCGAAAATTAAAGAAAATAATTTATTTAATTTTTTTGTATTTTTTTATGTAGATTAGAAAAAAATTTTTATTGGTCACTTTTTCTTTACACTTATTTTTTGTAGAATGCGAAAATATAATTTTATATAATAAACTCATCTATAAATAAAGTATTCTAATAGTTTTCACATAATGAGAAGTGTGATACATTCATGAAGCCTAAATTTCTCCCCTTTGTTATGTGTTCTTTATCAAAGTCTTAGTTTTGGAGGTTCTTTAGGTGAAAGTGACAAACAATGAAAGGTAGTGTAAACTTGTGAATGTATCGTAATAGTGAGGTTTTACCATATGTACAAGAAGGTATTTTCTTTTGTTATTCAATGCACTATGATGTCTGCGGCGCTACAAAGCGGTCTTTGTGAGAGCATCGAAAGAAATATTTCAAAAATGGTGAGCAATATATAATACAGGAACCCTGTGTTAATATTTTGCGGGATGATATAGTTTCAAACCATGCCCATTATTGATGAAACAAGTATGCAACAGATGTTTCAGATTCATTATCATACTCGAGCTCATTAGCCGGTGATAGAATTATTTGTTGAGTTTGAGAAAACGGTTGCGACTAAGGTTGAATACAGGTCAAATCAGTATGAAAGGAGGGAATTGAGCTGTGATGAAAATAATAGCAATAGCGAAGAGGAGTTTGAAGCCAATTACGAAGTCATTGATGAACCCGAGGAAGATGTTGACGAAGAAATGGATGCCGTCATGCAAAATGCAGTAAGTGCAAGTGCTACCTAACATGCTTTTGGTGTGCCATCATTTATGCGTGCTCTAGATCTTGAAGCCGTGTATGCACCAAAATTTTTTGAGTATTTAAATCCCGATATGTGGTGACTAGGGGTGTTCAAAACCGATCCGGACCAAACAAAAAAAAAAATCAAAAACTGAATAAACCGAAAAAAAAATTTGCTGTTTTTATTGCGGTTTGGTTCGATTTTCGATTCTGACAGTGAAAATCCGAACCGAACCGGTAAGGTTAAAAAATCCTAAAAAAACCAAGCCCCCCTCC
>NC_029789.2:125533619-125538657 GCF_000816755.2 Arachis ipaensis | reverse complement strand
TTCCTACCGCTGTTTCCAGGACCTCCTCACGGACAGAGTAGCCCAGCACACAGCCAGCCACAGCCAACGCCCAGCAGCCCAGCACCACCCTCGCAACTCGCAAGTCGCACCCAGCACCACCCACTCACCCAGCACTACCATCACAAGTCACAAGTCGCAAGTCGCACAGCACCACGCCACCCAAGTAGCGTTCTGGCCACCCACAACACAACACCTCCCACCCAGCCACTGATTCAAGTCAGATAATGGAGCCCGAGCCACCGAGTCAGCTATGTAATTTGACTAAAATTGCTGTTCTGTTGAATTGCTGAAACTGCTTTCTGGGTTGTTCATATTGAAATTACTGTTCATACTGAAATTACTGGGTTGTTCATACTGAAATTACTATTCATACTGAATTACTAAAACTGCTTCTGGGTTGTTCATACTGAATTACTGAAATTGCGATTCTATTTGTTGTTCATACTGAAATTATTGTTCTGTTTGTTGTTATCTGATAATATCCGAAAACTTGATCTGAAACTGTTTCTGGTTTATTATTATTATTAGTTATTTTGGAAAAATAAAAAATTACTTTTGAACTGATTTAGTATGATTTATTACTTTTGTTTCCAATTCTATATATATGGGGAATCGGTTTGTTAGCAGCAGGACAAAGTAGCACAATTACAAGAACATATGCAGGACAATTCATAACTGAAGGGTTTTTGAAGCTAAATATAAAGAAATGGTTAAGGTCATTGATTACTAGAAGTTGTGCTATTGTTCCAACAATGATAGCTGCTATACCTTTTAATACATCAAAGAGTTCATTGCATACTATGAATGAATAGGTCAATGTGGTTCAGTTAATTCAGATTTTGTTTGCACTCATTCCACTGCTTACATTGGTGTCTAAAAAATAGGTCATAGGAACTTTTAGAATAGGCCCTATTGTAGAGGTAAGCTTTGTTTGCATTCTATCTTTTGTAGAATTGATTTTGATCTATACTGATTATGTTTGATAATTCGTCTAAAAGTGATTTCTTCCTTCGAAAAAATAAATGATTCTAAATATATCATGTCATATGAATATAAAAAATCAGTCACCAATTAAATCACTTTATTTGTGTTTGTCGATTTTAATGTTATGACTTTGTGAAATAGTATGGTAGTATTTTTTTAATTGATTGAAAATACCAAACAAACCAAACCAAACCAAACCGATTTTAATTGGTTTGGTTAGGTTCGGATGACTTCGATAAAAAAATCGAACCAAATCGAACCGCAGTTTAATTAGACGATTGGATCGGATGACTTTTCTCTCAAAAATCGAACCAAAGCGAACACCCCTAGTGATGTCATCATATCTTTTTTTGTAATACCTCTGGACAAGAAAAACAATTACCTCCGTATGAGTTATTTTCCAGAAAGATTAATCCATATGATTATCTATTTTAATGCATGCAAAGATCTTTTCACGAAAAATCATATATAATTGAATTCCAATTCCTTGGCAATTCAATTTCTCCTTAATTAAGTAATTGCAATTCCTTGGTCAACCAATTAAGAAAAGAGGTTTAGCATAATTCTGATTTAATTTTAAATAATATTCAAAAGTATTTCTAGTTCAAATTATATGTCATATATTCAAAACTAGTCCTAAACAGTTGAGAATTATGAGAATGAAAAAGTTGCACACTCTTTAAAATACTATTCCTAGTCAATTTAAAAAGTCATAAAAAAGAGTTCTCAAGCTAATTTCGATATTAAATTTTCTAAAGTAATAATAGATTTCAAAATAGAATTAGAATATTTTCCAATATTTCTAACCTTTAAAGAATGAAGAACGAAAACTCAATCTTAAAAATAGATCAATGCAAAACTTCAAAATAAAATAAAATACTTAGATTTATAATCTATGAAAAAGTAAACAGAAGAGAAGAAGAAGGTGTGGTATCGGATCTGAAGATCCTCCTCCGGATGTCTCTCTCTTGTGAACCTTGTTCACTTATTTATATCCTAAGTTCTATCTAGAATTCAAATTAAAAAACTAAATCTAATCTTATCTTTGGAAAGAAAAGATAACTAAAACAATGATGCAAATTTAGATTAAACTAACACCTAATCTTTCTAGAAGAGTTAAAAACCACTAATCACAAAAATTCTTGAGAGTTTTGATTCAAAGCAAGTCCCTGGGAGTTGGAGTTAGCCTTGGCATTTAATTTGGGACCCCAGCATTGCATGCCACCTTCTTATGGGCTTCGAAGGCGCTACATCCCACTCCTGGTGTTACACGCCAACTTGGTTCTTGCTTGAAGGCGTTACACACCCTTTCTGGCGTTACGCGCTACTTCCTTGGTCTCTGGGGTGTTAAACGGCAATAGTGGCATTAAACGCCAACTTGCTTGGCTTCTTGGGAGGCATTGCACGCCACCTTTGGGTACTATTTTTGCAACGAAAAAGATGATGGTCGTGCGTAGCTCAAACTAAACGTTCATTATAGACATATGTATATCATTCTGAAACTTTAGATGTTAGCTTTCTAACGTCATTGGAACTGTCTCATTTGAATCTCTGTAGCTCAAGTTATGATCACTTGAGTATGAAAAAGTCAAGATTGACAATATTTGCAAATTACTCTAGTTGTAAATTTTCTTGAAAATGTAACCTGAATTCACAATAATCCTAAAACAACTCCAAATTTATGACTAGTTACGAAAATATCATTTAAAACATAAAAATATAAAAAAAACTTTAATATAAATAATAAGAAAACATATATAAAAATCACTAAAGATGCCAAGGCATCAACGCTTGCATTGATCGAGAAGAACACCAACTCTAGTATGATACTACGAAGTAGCATCTCCTGTATCGATCACTACTCTCTTTCTAGGCAAATGACTTTTTGCGCCCTTGAACTACCTCCCTAGGAGTAATCTATGTGGCAACGTCCTCATGTCCAACCCAACCAAAACCACAATTATATAAACACATGAAAGACCAAACGACTCCATCTAACGATAACTACACCTAAATGATGCCTTACTTGGCATGTGCACAACTTGCCAAGTCTCCTTGGGCTGACGGTACTTCTGTATAACATAACAACAGCCATGTTCACCTTCTTTGCGGTCCACAATGTAATATCGAACTACCATTTTAAGGAACTCGCAAAATCTATAGAGCATATCACAGGTATAGTGTGTTGCAACCGACTTCTCGATCTCTGGAAACTAAGTTTGAAGCACGAGCATTCCATAACAGGACCTGAAATCAAGTTCTTCCTCCCTGTCTCTCAAAAAATCAACACATCTCTAAAAATTGGTCTTAAAATCCAACATTCCATATCTACTCTCCATGAAGTTCCCTAACTTAGCATGAAGTGATTCGCATTGAGATGTTGTCCTTATGTTAGCAAAGAATTTGCCCCTGATGTAGGCGATGGACCAAGACAACTTCTTTCTATATAGGTCCCTTACCCACTCAACTTTTCTAACACCGCATTCGTCAATCATCGCCTCCCACTGCATCTCAAATTCAGCAACCTATACATCAACGAGCATGCATTGTTTGAACAACTATTTGAACCGCGACTGTGATACATTAGCCATAACATTTCTTAGAAGATGCAAGGCACAGAGTCTATGCCGAGCTTCTAGAAACACTTGCATAATAACCAATCGCATTGTAGGATCCTCATCAGTGATAACTGCCTTTAGGGCCTTGCTCCCCATGCAATTAAGAAAGTTGTTCAAAAACCCATTTGTAGAAATCCTAGGACTCACAAGACACTATTGCTGTTCCAAAGACACATGTTTGTTTGTGATAATGAACTCCTGACAAAATAATAATGGGAAAATTGTACTTGTTCCTCTCATATGTCGTTTCAAAGGCCAGCACATCCCCAAATACTCCATAATCTTATTGGTTGCGTCCATCGCTCCATATTAGGTCAACATTCATTCCCTTTCCCAAACCTGATATCTCCAAAACATCTTTTCATCATCTCTAATAGCTCACTGAAAGAACCTAAGCACAGCATTAACTTCCCTATTCTGCAATGCACGTTGCTTCTGAACCTCATTGTGCATATCTTACTTCGTAAACCTAACTAGATTGAATCCTCCAACCTGCATTACAAACAATTTGGTATATCTTAGAGATGCTTATTTTAACTTGCCTCAACATGTTCATCTGCGCAATTTCAACATCAGACATACTCTGATGAGCTAGCAAATATCTTACGAATCTCTCGGCGAGTAAAGTTTGATTGTGATCATTGAGAAATCTTTCAACGCACCACCTCTCATTAGCAGTATTCCGCTTGATCCTCATCTCTGCTAGACGTCCGCACCTAGTAATGAGCTTGTGCTCCCGCTTTCTATCGAACTTCTCCAACCACTTCTTGTGCCTGAACCCATCCCTGCTGCACACAAAATTATATCTAACCACCTCTCCTTTGGTATTTTTTACCCTTTTACTCTTCCGAATAGTAAAACCTTTTACTCTACTATAACCAGCATAGAATTCCTTTGATTCTCCCGGGATACTGAATATTATATGTATGAAATTATGAATGTTATGAGTATGAAATTATGGATGTTATTAATATAAAATTTTGGATGTTATGTGTACTTTACCTAACTATGAATGTTATGTGTATGAACTTCTGGATGTTATTTTTATGAATAAATGTATAAATTGAATACATTAATTTAGGTATTTGACATTTTTTAAAATCTAATTATAGTAAAATTTGAAAATATATATGAATCAAAATAAATCATTTTCACTTTGAAAAACATGAAACAAATTTTTAAATTATCGAAGACAGTGATTTAAAAAATTATACGTTGATTTAGATGTATAATGTCTTCAAAAAAAATATTAAAATATTTTGAATCATGATTTATTAGTGCATATGTAAAATAATTTGAAATATATAATAAAATATAGTTTAAAATTGAATAATATTAATTGTAAAAATATATTAATTATAAAAATTATGTGTATGAATATATAGATATATATAGATTTTACATAATAAATAAAA
>NC_029789.2:125526685-125533176 GCF_000816755.2 Arachis ipaensis | reverse complement strand
ATAAATATATAGATGTGACATAATAAATAAAAAATGTGCTTTTGTTATTATAATATAAATTAAATATCATAAATATAAATTATGTGTATTCATTTAATAAGAATATAAACTAAATGTATTTACTTATAATATGTTATTTAATAGGGTCGTACTATGGTATAGATGCTATTTGGTACAGATATTCCATCAGCTTTAATAGCATATTAACACATGGCATTGGTAGATATAGATCTTGATAGGGCTTGGATAATAGCTATGGCTAAGCTAAGCCTGATGAATAGAAATGGTAACTACTAAACTTGTAAAATGGATTTTAGCAGCAATTGATCACCGAATTGGGTATCCAAAAAAATAAAAATGAACTTGAAGTGATTTTGATTTTGATAATAAGAACAAAAAAAATGAAATCCATCTTTATAGTAGAGCATTTCAGTTCAATTAAATAATTTTTTTTAAAATTAGTTCAATTAATTTTATGCTTTTGCTAAAATATAGAAGATTTTAGTTTATATTGTTATAGAAGAAATGCACACAATGATTTATTAAATTAAACGTATTAAAAATTATTTTTATTAATCAATACTTTAAGGTTCACTAATGGTACTAATTTATTAATAATTTATAAATAAAGTTTAAAAAATTATAATGATGACACCTAAGTAAATAATTCCCAAACTCAATATATGAGCGTCATGTCAACATTTTAAATTAATTCAATAATATTAAAAATCAAATATCAAACTACCTTGCGAGTAAATTCAAAAACTAAATCCTTGTTAATATCTAACAACCTAACCAAATAATTTATTGTTTATTAATTTGTAAATAAAGTTTCAAAAATTTCTAACGACGATACCTAAAAAAATAATCCCCAAACTCAACATATGAGTGCTATGTCACCAAAAGAACTTTTTATTTGTATTACTACTAGTGTTAAACCCGTGCGATACACACTTATATTTTAATTTGTCGTCTTCGTCCAGAATTAGAACCTTGAGACCACTACAACTTTTAACTCTTGACAAAATAACGTAAAATTGTCCATGGGTGAACACTGATTTTGGCAAATAAAGCCCTACATGTGATAATGATTGAAATAATAACCACCTAAGCAAAACAACTTAAAATTTAAAAAATAACAACCTAAACAAATAACTTAAATTTAAAAAATAACAATCTAAGCAAATAATAATTTATAATTTATAAATAAAATTTTAAAAATTCAAAAGAGTAATATGCAAATAAATTAAAATTAAAAAGTAACAACCTAAGCAAATAACTTCAAAATTTTGAAAATAGCAACTTAAGCAAATAAAATTTATAATTTTTAAAAATTTCTAGTGACGACACCTAAGCAAATAATTAGTTCAACAATATTAAAAACTAAATACTTAACAACCTAAAAAAATATAATTTAAAATTTAAAAAATAACCACCTAAGCAAATAATAATTTATAATTTATAAATAAAATTCTAAAAATTTCTAATAACAACACCTAAGCAAATAAAGTGCCAAATTCAATGTATAAGCACCACGTCAGTATAAGAGCTCCCCATTTGTATTACTATAAAGATAAATGTAAAAAAAAATACTCATAGTAGAAGAAATTAAATTTACTCTTTCATTACCTTTATAGGAGCGTAGATGATTCACATAAGAGTTATGATATTTTTAATTTATTTTTAAAGTAGTATTCATTTTTGAGTGTAGTAATTATAAACTAATACATGGTGGTAATTAGTTGGGATCGAAAAAGAGAAGGTGGAAAAAGAATAAGAAAAGGAGAAAGGAAGAAAGAACAAGTCAATATAACAGTAGTCGTGAGACAATGATAGATATGTATATAGAGAATAGTAAGAAAAAAAATAATAAAAATAAAAATTAAAAGGTCTAAAAGAATAATAATAGTATGGTGATAATTAATTGCGGTTGGTGAATAGATAAAAAAACAAGGAGAGGGAATAAAACAAGGCAACATAATAATGACGGACTGATTGTGAGATAATAATAGTTATACATGTATAAAGAATGATAAGAAAAAGGGATAGTATATGATATGATTGTTGAGTAGGTGTGGTCGCTTGTGGTGTGATGTACTGTAATCTGGTGTGTCATCGTTGATGCTGTGATGTGATCTGAATTTTGGAATCGTGCCTGCAGTTAGGTTCATTTAGTGGTGTATCATATTGATTTGCTTTCTTTGTACCGTGACAGGTGACTGAGTTGCTGTATTATTGAAAATGGACTTTAGTTTTAATTAGCGGTGAAAAAGAGGAGTCTGGTTCAAAGAGTACAGAAAAGATCTGTAGTTACACTTCCTCCGATACGGAGGAAGACGACGATGATAATTTATACCTCAAACTATAATTAGAGAAAGCATAATAATAATAATAATAAATTTGAGCAAAAAAATTCTTCAATGAAATAACAATATAAAATATTTTCATACAGTTATTCGATTACATTTGTTCCTTTGAATGAGACGGCATAAGAGTTTAATTGTATTATTTTTTCTAAAATAATTTATTACTCTTTCATTTATGCTCTTCCAAAAATATAATTTTACTATCTTATTATTTTTTGTTTCTTAACACTCTTACTATCTATTTTTTATTGTTATTATTATTTATATTATTATTAGGGCAATTTACGCAAATAAAATGAATGGGCAAAACCTTTACGCAAATACAACATTGGCAATTTCCAGATGCAAATACAATAAACGCAACTATATATAATCCGCTATACCCTGTAGCGGAACTCAATTGCACGTAATCCGCTACAGGGTACCACGGATTACGTTGAGGGCTGAGTTACTCATAAACCGCTACACCCTGTAGCGGTTCATGACCAAATGGTGCTACACTCATAATCCGCTACACCCTCTAGCAGATTATGAACAATGTGGATTGATGGGAGGATGCCTATATATACCAGTCTTACAGTAACAACTCGTGATGCAAAATGTACGAAGTTATACAAATAGGAAGTTATAATAGGTACGAGGCATTAACAGTAACACGGATTAAATTTCTACATTAGGCATAAGTCATAAGTCATACAAATAGGTCGGAACCAAGACTAACACAAACACACGAAAGGAACTAACACTAACACCCGAAAGCGTAAATTGCTACAGAAGAATATAAATTTCAAAAAACTAGAAGCACACAGACTAGAAGTCCTACGAACTACCGGCAACAGTGGAGCCTCTCTGGGGGCAAGACCTACGCGTGTGCCCAGGCTGTCTGCAGAGCCCGCACCGCTTCGGTCGGTTAGGGTCGGCCTCATCCATGTTGTTCCGGATTTTGGTAGACCTCAGTCAGCCATCACGACAACGCCTCAAGCTAGGGTCCGGAATAACGGTCGGACCGTCATAAGGTGGCCAAAGTCCCTCCGGTATTGGCGGCACGAAACCCATCCGATACACCCTGAACACCTTCTACATGGTGTAGACCTCGTCGACATAGATAGACCAGTCAAGCCGTGGCTGGGCACAACATGCAATCGCATGGCAACATGGGTAATGGAGAGCTTGAAAGTATCTACAGTCGCATGTACGGTGCTGGAGGGAAACTCGGTAAGTCCCAAGTGAAAAGCTCCCGATGGGCGTCGTCTCGGCAACGGTGTACTCAAACTGGTGTCTATCGAACAGGGTGACAGTGAAACATCTGGAGTCTTTCAAGTTGCACTCCATCGCCTTCATAAAAGACTGACAGAACTTGGCACCGCTAGCCAATTGAGCCTCTGCCGTCTGACCACGAATCACGAACAACTCCGCGTCATCCACGTCATCACCGACGCGAACCGAAGATGTCTTCAACCCTTCCCAAACTCCTTGCATCTCCCATGGTACTTAAGATGATCTGACTCCATCACTCTATACTCAACACCGCGCCGAATGTTGTAATCCTTTACAGTAAGCACAGCTTCCTCCTTACTATGGAAAGATTGGCCAACTTAAAATTCAGCTACAGAATTTTCCTTGTGCAAGCCTCGACCCCCAAAGGTTGGTGCTGAATCCGTCGGTTGGCTGATGGCTCCCAGATCCAGGGTAGAATAATGTGCAGGTTGCTCAAGTGTGCCGGCACTTGACGGTGGTTGACATGTTCATGGGTTTGTCGAAATTTCATCATCGCTGTCCCCTCCAATGTCAACAGGCTCTTCATCGGAATCATCCTCTTGCATAGCATTTTCCACCCGATCCGGTTCCCCCTCATGTCCTACATCTGGAGATGGATGAGTTGAGGTGAATGCCCCAACTGGACCGGCTGGCCGATACTCCAAGAAACACTCAGGTGCAATGACGGGTATCGAGGTGGAGGCACCCCCATCGTGGTGGACTGGGGGTTTGGAGCGGATGCACCAGAACTATCGATCCCATGTTCCAGCTTCGCAAACAACTCATGTATCCTCACTTCTGGAAAATTCCGACGACAATGAAACAACACCTGCATATCTTCATCTGTTCGTAACACGAACGTTTCATATTGCACGCCAGTTGACACAACCGCAATAGGGATCTTGTAGAACAGCTTCTTCATCCACTTTGTGCCACCCACGACCAACTTCTGCAATATACTGCTCTTCAGATCCAACAGTGTATCAGACGACCTGACAAAAATACTCAGCAGTTCTCTGTCTGTAAACCTCACACCATGCCTCTTACTCTTTTTTATTTTTCCAGAATGATGCACTAACACCAAAAAGCTCTCTTCACTCTCCATTCCTCAAGTGATGAATGAATGAGAATGACACTCCACACAACTTGTTGGGTATATATAGGCATCTTCCCATCAATCCACATTGTTCATAATCCGCTAGAGGGTGTAGCGGATTATGAGTGTAGCACCATTTGGTCATAAACCGCTACAGGGCGTAACGGATTATATATAGTTGCGTTTATTGCATTTGTGTCTAGAAATTGCCAATGTTGTATTTGCGTAAAGATTTTGCTCATTCATTTTATTTACGTAAATTGCCCTTATTATTATCATTATTAAATCAAAATAAAATATATAGTCAATATTTTAAGATATTTTACTTCAATAAAAATTATTTATTCAGCATAAAATTAATTGTCATTGGTTTATTTTTTATAAAAATACTTATTTTGTATTGAATATCTAATATAAAATATATATATAAATTCGTTAAAGCCTCTTTAATTTCTTAAGCTTAGCATTCTTAATTTAAAATAAAATAATTTGTTATCATTTCATTTTAAATATTTATATGCATTCTTAGAATTTCATAAAAAATAACAAAAAATTAAATACATATTTAATATAATATTTTTTTTTAAATAAAGTTCAATTTAACCAAATAAAACTACATTACCAAAAAAAGAAAAAAAAAAAAAACAAACAAAAAGAAGAAATTCTATAACCAAAAAGAATGGTTCATGATCAAATATTAAAACAGTAGATCACCTCCTTTGCAAGTAGCTGGTTATTCTCTTTTAAACCGTGTCTTTCCTTGCAAGTCCGACAAATGTCAAAATCTTTGTCAAGCCTATTTCTTTTCAAACATCATAGTGCCACTTGTCACATAATCCATTAATCTGTATAGACAAATCTGTACGCTATAATTTTCCTATTTAATATATGCAATTAATGTTTTTATATACATTAAATATTACAGTAAAAAAGTAGGTGCGTGAAAGAATAATAGTTAAATTTTGTTCATCTCACCTATGATGCACGGACACTGACAGGAACACGGACACGGGACACGACACGACACGGGACACGCCGACACGTGAATTTTAAAATCTTATAAGATACAGGGACACGCATACATATAAAATATAAAGTATTTTTTGGATAAATCGTAATCATATTTTGATATTTTATAGATATTAAAATATAATTTAATTTTTTAAATTATTTTTAATATTTTATTTTAATTATATCAAGTATTTAAAATATTTTTTGTTTTAATAAATAATAATATATACTATATCTAAATTCATTTCAAAAATATATGTTAAGAATAAGATTGGATATTCTGACACGTGATGGTATTTAAGTGTGTCCAAACGTGTCTAGAGAAAAATTTTTTATTTTTTATTAAGACACAGTTGGATACAATAAAAATGCATGTAGACGAGTGTCATATCTAAAATGTGTTTGATACGCAGACATGACAACTCAACTAAGTCTCTATTTTATAGCATCTCACTAAACAAAGTTAAAAATAAAAAATTTTAGCTGATCATGATTCGCTAAGTTTGTTCCCAAACTTTTTTCTTAATTTAATTACACAAACTAATCAGTCAAATAAATAACACCCAATGTTTACATGCCAATGGTCAAGACCAAGATTCCATGCAGGAAGTTATTATGACAGAGAAGTGATTCCAACAAGGGGAAAAAAATAAGAAATACTTATATAAACATGAGCCGTGGCATATTTCATTTACGGAACTTTCTTTGGAAAAAATATTTTCAAAATCTTTATGATATAAGATTCTTCATAAATCATGGCT
>NC_029789.2:125525021-125526608 GCF_000816755.2 Arachis ipaensis | reverse complement strand
TAGCTCTATTTTAAAATGTCATTTTTGTTCTTGTCTTTCTCTCTCTCTTTAAGTCACTTCTCAGTGACCAAAAATTCCGACACCGACAGAAGGATGGCGACGTCATGCTCTCCGGTTTCTAGAGGAGCGGCGACGCAACCCCCAACAGTTCGACGGCGGTGTAAATTTCCTCTTCCGCGCGACCTGCTTCTCTCTCGACATCTCCTCTTCTTCGCGTGTCTTCTCCTCCCGACGAAGTCGACGGCGATGACAACCCAGCAGCAGTGGTGAGAGGTCGGCAACGCTCCTCAGAAGACGATGCTTGCGACGGGCTCAGTGGTGGCGGGAACAGCCGAAGTGATGGCGATACGGGCTCCCCCGATGGCGAGTTCACAGCAGCTCCCTCTAGTGCTCTCTCTCTCTCTCTCAGACGCATCTCTCTCCCCTGCGATGGCTCTTTGATGACAGCGGTAGCTCAATGATGCAACCAGACGCGACGGTGCAACCAGACGCGATGAACGGTGGGGACAACATTCTTTTTGGTAGTTATTGGAAGTTGGAAGATGTGAGAAGAAGAAAAAGATAAAGATATTTATTTAATTTATTATTTTATTTTATATTTTTTTTTTTATCTAAATCATCTAAAACCTAAATATAATTTTTCCACCTAAGAGAATCCCTTCATTTACAACTCTCCAATCTGAAGTGAATATGAAAGATGAAAAGGAATAACAAAAAAACATTACAGATTTCTTTGATCAAAACTACCAATTCCCCAATCATCAAAATGGCTACGTTAGCAACTAATAAGTCATAGCTAGGGAGCTACACGACCCCAGGCTGTGTGATAGACATACAAAAGATATCAATGCCAAAGTGGTCCAGCCTTAATAATTAAATCCTAATGGTAAGCTTAGCATGCTCCTCAATTCTGCCAAAAGTATATGTTGATGCTAAACTTAGCATGCTCCTCAATTCTGCAAAAACACAATCCTAACTATAATAAATCTGTTTTCAACAAATAGATGGAAAGTAACAAGGATTAGTATTTTGTTTGATAGTTGAACAGAAAAGTTCATAAACGATTAGAATTTATTATTTTTTATAAGCATTTTTAGTCATTAATTTAATTTTTTTAATTTAGTAATCTAATAATATTTTTTAGTTCATATTTTTAATTAAATATTACTGACTAATTATTAACTAAAAATAATAAATTCTACTAATTTTCTAATATTTTTCATAATTAGAGGACTATATAACATTTTGGCCTTAAAACCATATGTCATATGTACTTTATTCCTTAACTTTCAAAGTGTAACTTGGCTTTTTGATATTTTAAAATCATGCAAAATTGGCCTTTTACACTACTAAATTATCATCATTTTCTCCCTCTCTTCTACCTCTTCAACCCAGGGTATCTCGTTTGATTTAGAAAATCAATTTGTAAAAAGCTAAAAAATTAGGGGTTAATTTGAATTTCTTTTTTCTTTAAAAAAATCAAGTTTTAGAATCCACGTGTCCTATGATATGAATTGCTAAAATAATATAACTGAATGCATGATATAGGAATGCAATTCAACAATCAAAATATTAAACTTTGTAATA
>NC_029789.2:125520318-125524767 GCF_000816755.2 Arachis ipaensis | reverse complement strand
TTCATAATTTTTTATTTCAAAAATAAATAAATTATTGACTAATTAAAAATATAAAAATATTTCTCAATTTTTAAAACGCATGCAAGACATGTAAGTTATTTTGAAAAATTTATTTGTCATCATATATATTTTGGATAAAAAAAATTTAAATGTACCACGTTTTAGAAAGTGAGAGATATTTCTATATTTACAATTAGTCAATTTATTTATTTTTCAGTTAAAAAATTAAACATCTGTTTTTATTTTTTTTCTAATTTTAAAAGGGGAGCTAGGGGAATATACAGAAACATAAATTATAAGTGCCATCGATGCCAATATGGAAACTAAACCAAGGGAAAAAAAAATTTCAAATTGGAGATGTATAAACTGAAAAAAAAAAAAAAGGGAAAGAATCACACACCAAAACCAATATTGCTCTCCACAAAGGTTTTGCCACACTGCAAGATCCTCTGTAACTATTTAATCTTGTTACACCCACCCAAAGCAACAATCTATACACTAACACCCTTGTACACATTTACATACAAATAATGTAATCTCCTGCAAACATAAATAATATTTGATTCAATAATTTAGAAGTTGAAAAAAATACAATACACAAGAATATATAATAATTATATATGATTGTTGTGATCTTACAATCAAATGTTGTCCAGCTTGTAGGAGTTGAAGTTGCTGATGATGATGAGAAGACAGCCTTTTGATTATTATTATTATTAATATTATTATCATTGAAATTAAGAAAGGCAAAAAGATCAACGGTAGTACTGTTTCCATTTCTTGTGAGATTATCAAAATCAAGTGATGCCGATGGCCCCCTGATCTTTACTTGTGGTGCACTTTTCTTTCTTTCCAAACCTGAGGGGATCTGAATTATTGGAAACACAAATGAACTTTTCAATGACTCACCCACTAATTGATTCATATTGCAGAAGATATTATATATAGAATATATTCTGTCTCATGGATTAAGTGAACTATATGAAAGGGAGGCACTCCAAAATGACTAGTGAGCGTGGGAATAGAAATTTGAGTTTAGCCCAACGTTTTGAAAATGGAACCGCTCAATTAACCAGTAAAAATAAAAATTTAAAAGTTTAACCAAAATTNATTAAAATTTAGCCAGTATTTCATTATTTAAAGAAAAGTGAGTAATTTCACATCATGTAATCTCACAACATTAAAAATACTAATAATAACTAATTAATAATTATAAATCACAAAATCTTTTACTCTCTATAGGGCTGGAAGTGAGTCAAGCCAGCTCATGAGTCAGCTCGAGCTCGACTCGTTAACAGCTTGATAAGCTAAGTTCGTGAGCTGGTGAACCAAGCTTGAGCCTGGAATAATTGAACTCATAAATTAAATGAGTCGAGATTGAGCTTGGATAAGCTCAACTCATTAGCTCGTGAGCTGACTCGATTATATATATATATATATTATAACAATCTTAATTATTTAATATTTATATTTATTTTTTATATATAATTTTAATATAGGACATAAATAAAAAATTTATAAGATAGATAAATAATATATAAAATTGATCTTTTCAAATATATTTTAAAATATATAAGTTATAATTTATTGATATAGAATTATAGATTATGTATTTATGTTTCTCTTATTTGAGCCAGCTCGTGAGTTTTTGGTGAGCCGAACTTGAGCTTAAGAAATAAGCTCGATTGTTAATGAGTCGAGTCGTGAGCCAAGCTCAATTTTCGTGAGCCAAGCTTGAGCTTGGTCTAGCTCGGCTCAGCTCGGCTCACTTCCAACCCTAACTCTCTATCACTCTTCTAACCTTAGTGTATGCCTCTTAGAGTACATGTGTTAGTTATACCTTAGACTGTTTAATGATAATTCCAACTAGCAAATCCCACATGGGTAGCATTTGTGGGTCGCCCGTCATAAAAAAAAAGGGGGCAAACAAAGAATCAAAAATGGATTCTTATCTCCGTTGAAAAGAGACATGTGTGAACACTTATGTTATTGAAAGAAAATATGGAATTATTGGTCCCTAATATATAAGGGATGAGTTTCTTGTTTTTGGTCCCTCTCTTTCAATTCCAACAAAACTGTCCCACCCGACACTTGAAGGGACTAAGGATGCAGCATCCTTCTCATTTGAGTTGCTTTTATGGTCCCTATTTGTGTGTAGTGTGTGGATATCTCCTTTTCCGTCTTCGCCCTTATTTATTAGTGAAGACTTCTCTCCATTTTCATCGGAGCAAGTCAGCAAGTTCACTCTTCATCCTTATCCTTGTAACCAATAATTTTCACGAGTGTATATAGTTTGGAAACTTTGGCCATCTCTAACTATGTATGTTATTCAAATATAAAATAATTCATCCTTAAACTAAAATGAAAGATACTAAAAAATCTTTCTGAAACATATCCATATTAGTATACTTGATGTCAAAACTCCGACCACCTCGCAAAAGATTTTGGTATATATCTTGTATTTAAAATGCAAATCCTTATCCATATTCTTAGATTACAATTTAATTTTAATACTCTTTTAGTGTAAAAATTTTACATTTGCATCTAATTATATAAAGATTATTAGAAGGTTAATAGAATTTATTATTTTTTGTCAATAATTAATTAAACATATTTAAAAATATGGAATAAAAATATATTATTAAATTATTGAACTAAAAAAATTAATAATAAAAATATTAATAAATAATAATAAATTTTATTGATTTTTAATTTTTTTTAATTTATAATATCATATTAATAAATATAAATAATCATCTAAAAAATATATATAATTATATGACTGTATACATCAAAATTAAATTCACTAAATTATGTTAAGGTATAATTCAAGAATACAATATTATGAAAACCAGACGGTGACTATATACAAGTTGTTGCAAAAGATGATACCTCATGAGATTTTGCTACTTGCGGCTGTGGCGGCTGAATTTGCGCCATGTGGCCCACAAGAATGCTTTCCTCAAGAGACAATCTTCTATTCCTTTGATGATTCCTCAATGTTTCAGATGACTTTGCAGATGCTGCTTGTAGACCATGTTTTGAAGCCCATTTTTTATCCACATACCTTAAATTTTTAATTAGTTATCATACATAAATCATAATGTATATAATGATATTATTATTCTTCATCGTTAAAGAGATTTAATATTTACTTGGCGCGAATAAATTTGTCGATTCCATATCGATTTCTGTCAAAATTCGTCGGCAGCTCAGCCTCCCAGTGCTTATTGGCATTCACATTACCCATAACTGCATATAAGAACACACAATATTTGAATTAAACCATAAACCCTTTATATGACTCTTGTTCTAACACTTTAATTAAGCGAGCAGTTTCTTACGTTGCATGAAAGACACTTGTTCTGGCAACCATGTATCCAAAGTTGTAGACCGCACCTTTTTAATTAATTACAAATAATCAAGAATTGAACGTTACATACAATTAAGAGTAGAGAAAGATATGCATCATGCATGTATGTGCACAAATTAAATTAAACCTGTGATATGTGTACTCCAAGACTTCGGTGAATTCCTGAACACTGCATGCAAATGAAAATTCCTAGGTTCACACTTGCCCATCGTGGTGCCCTGAAAACATTAATAGATAAGTTCATATCTCTTTTATTAAAAAAAAAAAAAAATCTCAGGCTTGATTATTGAAGAAAATAACACATACTTATTCCGGCAATCTGCACATTCCCTATTGTCAGGTAGCCTAACAAGTCCCTCTAAAACCTGTATCAACTCGAAAGCATCAATAAATAAATTAAAATAAAATAAAGAGTAAAGGGAAAATGGAACCTTGATGTGTTTGGCATTAAGTTCCTTAGAGACGGAGGCTTTTCCATTCATCATCTTGATGATTTGGATTTGAATGCATGGAAATAAATCACTCACACAGTGAAGGAAGAGTAACAAAAGAAGAATGATAGTAAAGATCATCAGATTGAGAGGGCAACAATTAGTGCTTCATTCATATTCGTGTGCCTCAACTAATTAATCGCCAAACCATTCAAGAACAAGGCAAATACGGTCTTGGAGCAAAATGCGCAACTCCTCTCCATGTATTCTTATCCCTTCCTCTATCAATCATCAACTCTTTATTTTTTAATTTTTTCTGTGTTACTTTGTAATAGTTCAATTTTTTATTTAAATACCTACATAAATTAACAAAATAATTAACAAGTACTAAAGTTAAAAGTATATCAAATCATTTATAAAATTAATTTTAGCACTATAATTTTAGCATTAATAATAGTGCTTTATTAGGATTATGTTTGATTCTCATAATAGAATAAGATATAATCATAAAATACTATTAACAAAACATAACAAACAGAAACACAAACATTAATATTTTTGTATTTTGTTTAATTAGTGATAAATTAAAATAAATTATAAGAGTCTAATTTACTCATTTTTTTTTCATAGAAAAATTTTGGAAAG
>NC_029789.2:125519861-125520288 GCF_000816755.2 Arachis ipaensis | reverse complement strand
AAAACATATAATTATAAAATATTGATGAGAATAATAAAAAAATAAGTATGTTTTTTGTTAGTGTTAACATAAAATACACTAATAATTGTCTTTATTTTTTTTTTATCTGCCAAACATGATATGTATCTCTATGTATTCCTATCTTAATATTCTATATTTTCGTGTATATATAAATAAACACAGCCTAAAAAACATAAAATAAAATTGAGAAAATAAATTATACTTTAATTTCTATTTGTTTACTACTTCGTTTGAAGGTATATTCTATGTATGCTTTTTTGTGAAATAAATAAAAAAGTTATTATTTCTAAAAATAACATTTACAAAATTTAATTTTTTTTTTCAATAATGCACGTAGATTGAGTGGGCTAGATCTGATCATATATATATAATTAGTCATATGCTATATTGAAAAGCTTGTGAAATG
>NC_029789.2:125514676-125519829 GCF_000816755.2 Arachis ipaensis | reverse complement strand
TTTATTATATATTTTTATAACTTTATTTTTTATTAAAATAACTTATTATAATTAATACATTTTAACATTCTTATAATAATATATTTGGGATAAAAATATAAATTAAATTAAAATTGATACAAACTCTCGTTATCACAAAATATTTAATTATGTTCGATAAGTTGGGTTATCGGACGGTTTAGATGTGAAGATGGGTCCTGCTTTGGTCTGAGTTCTGAGAACGGTTCGCGCTATTTGCCAACTTTTTGAGCTCCTGATGGGTTGAGGGGTGCCACTTGCAAGGATATTCCGACGCCCAAGTCAGTGTAGGGTGCAGGTGGAAAAAGAGGAAAGTTATGATGACGTACTTTGGGGGAGGGGTAGGACCCTCTCCTTATATACCTTGTCAGTAGGGCGGGCCCCGCAAAGTGAGGTCACCTTCCAGGAAGCTTCGCTTCCCCCAGCTGTCAAGCAGCTGCCAGTCAGGACGCATGTTCGGGTCTTGGGTCCAGGCAGATTATAAGCATCGACTCGGCCGTGTAGGCTGGTCAGTTGCGGGTCGAGCGGTAACCCTGCTCAGCTGGGTTGGGCCACAACAGTGCCCCCAACGCGCCAGATGCGGACGTAAGCGCCGTGTATGGCGCGTTCTCTTTCTCCTTTTGCCCAGTCGTCGTCTTGCCAGTCCCTCGTGGTGAGGACGCGCCTCCTACGCGTGCACATACCTGTTCGTTGTGGGGGTGCGTCCTTTGTCGACTCGTTTACCGCGTCGAGCATTTAATTCTCTTAATGGCAGTTCAAAACCCTGCGAGAAAAGACCATCATACCCCTGCCTTTCGCGCTTCTCAGGGTTGGTTTCCTTTACAGTTTCCATTTGGTTTTGCCTCAGTTCCACTGTATTTTCATTGCTTTCTCCTCTCTCTTGCAAAAACCTCCATCGCAGACCCTGCTTCATCCAGATTCTTGCCAGTTCTTCAATCCCTTTCCATTATCATCCTTATCCTGGTAAGTTTCCTATCCTTTTTCTTAGTGTTGGTGTTCATTTTTGGCTTTGCATGCGCGTTTGGTATGAACTGCTTGATGTGGATTGCGTATCCTCTTGTGTTTTAGTATTAGGTAGGTACTGTAGGGGGTTACCATTTTAGGAATTTGTTTTTTCGGCCTTCTTATTTCGAGGATTATGACTGATGGATAGGCAATCTGTAGTTTTCTGGTAGTGTCGTAGCTTTCTAGTAGTACTTCCGACCTCCCGACCTTATAGACTGATTTTGAGTGGTGCTGATAAACCACTATTTTATGATTTATCTTGTGCTCAATTGAGTGGTTTTTATCAAGTCTTTACTCACTTATTCATATAATTTGCATGGTTTTACAATTCCTTCCTTATTCTATGATATATGTGAAAACATATTTCCTAGGCCTTAAAACTGTTAATATTAATTACCCTTTATTACCATTCGATGCTGTGATCCGTGTGTTAAGTATTTTCAGGCTTTATAGGGCAGGAATGGCTTAGAGGGCAGAAAGAAAACATGCAAAAGTGGAAGGAACGCGCGAAAATGAAGTATTTGAGAAACTGACAGTGACGCGCACGCATGGACGACGCGGACGCGTGCCTGACGCGTACGCGTGACAAGAAAAATTTCCAAATGACGTGCACGCGTGACAGACGCTACATGCAGAAAATTACAGAATTCGCCCTCAGCGATTTCCGGGCTCTTTTTCGGCCCAAATCCAAGTCTAAGAACACAGAATAGAGGCTGGAGAATGGAAGAATCAAATTGATTCAAAAAAAACATTCACTATTCACAATTTTAGGGGGGAGAAGTAGTTTTCTAGAGAGAGAGCCCGTTTGAGGATTTAGGATTTCTTTTAGTTTTAGTTTTATTTATTCCCAATTCTAGGTTTAATGTTCCTTTAATTTATGTTCTCTTCTACTTTAATTTATTCTAGCATTCTAGTTTATCTATTTCCTTTATTGATCACTTTATGTTGCTATTTGATTTATGAATTCTTATGTTTAATTTGATTTTCTATTTAATACAATTTGAGGTATTTCAGATTTAAGATTGCTTTTTTCAATTCATAATATTGATGATTCTAATTTAATTTAGATTTCTCTCCTTTTGCTTTGGTTGAGTAATTGGTGACACTTGAGTTATCAAACTCCCTTGTTGATTGAAAATTGGAATTTGCTGGTTGATTTGGATCCCTCTAAAGCTAGTCTTTCCATAGGAGTTGACTAGGACTTGAGGAATCCCATTTATTAGTCCACTTGACTTTTCTTTATTTAGTAAGGGTTAACTAAGTGGGAGCAATAAACAATTCTCATCACAATTGATAAGGATAACTAGGATGGGATTTCTAGTTCTTATACCTTGCAAAGGTTTTCATGATTATTAATTTACTTTCTTGCCAATTTATTTCCTTGTTCCCTACTTCAAAAACCCAAAAGAAACTTTTCCATAACCAATAATAAATCACACCTCCCTGCAATTCATTGAGAGACGACCCGAGGTTTAAATACTTCGGTTATCAATTTTATTGGGTTTGCTTTAGTGACAACCAAAACTTTTGTACGAAAAGATTCTTTGTTGGTTTAGAAACTATGCTTTCAACGAGGATTTATTTGTGAATTTCTTTACTAGTAAAAATCCGTCCATTAAAAAATGGTGTTGTTGCCGGGGACTTGCAATTGTGTGCCTTATTATTGGTTATTGTAAATATTTGCTTTTGCTTCTTTATTTGTTTTTGTTTTTGTTTTTAATTTTCATTAGTTACTATGAATTCTCTCCCCTATCGCTTTGAGTTTGGTTCCAATGTTGTTATAAGGAATGAGCGCTATAATAAGAACATGCATCAAGGTTGGAATAACCAAGGATGGGTGAAGCCACAAGGATTCGATCAACCCTCTTGGCGACAACCCCCTCCAATGCGCTATAACCAACAACCATTCTATGATGCATACCAAGACAATAGTTATGGTGGACCTTTCTGTGACAACCAACCTCCACCAAATTACTATGGTCAAGAACCATTCCGAGGTGCATACCAAGATGATAGATATGGTGGACCCCCTTGTGGTTACCAACAAGCCCCACCCTATGCTTATGGACCCCCTCCTCAACATAGCTTTGAACCACCAAACTCACAAGCCCCCTGCTACCAAACACCCTCACATAATCCTAACCCCTATCCATCCAATCAACCACCCTATGAGCCATATGATCCTAATCATGCAACCCGAGGAGAACAAGAATCAGAGAATCGTCTCAAGGAAACAGTGGATAAATTTCATGCAACCCTTCATCAACTGGAGCAAGCGATAAATCAACTAGTTTCCCAACGTTCGGACACTCAAGGAACTCCCATGGTTTCATGTGGAGAATCTAATGAAGAACGTAGTACGAAGGAGACACTAGAAGCTCTGACGGATAGCAAGGAGCATGACTTTGTGCTGGAACAAGTGGAGGAAGCCGGAATCATCAAAGAAGACAAATTGGTTGAAGATTTAGAAGATGCTGAACCTCCATGGGAATCAAGAGTTGTAGAGAATTTCGCCAAGAAAATTGCAATTGATGCTAAGGAAGATAGTGCACAACCCCCAAGGCATGTACCTTATGAAGAATTGGACGGAACAGATCACGGAGCAAGTTTCCTTGGTAATGATGATCATGAATCAAGCTCTCCTAGTGATGAACTTGCATCCGCAATTGAATTCTTTGCGCTTGAAGAACTTTCCCCAAGTGAATACGAAGATGATGTGGAGGTAGACTTTTCTCAACCTCCAACTTATGACGTGAGTGATGGGGAAGAAATAGAAGACTTTGATCAAGATGTGGTTGTAGTTGAAGAGGTTTGTAAGGAAATGGCAGAATTCACAGAAGAGTACAAGGAAGTGGAGCTTGCAAGACCACTGGAAACACCTCTCCCACGGCCATTACCACCCAATACAAACTTCAAGTGGGTGAAATCCTTAGCCTTTATCTTAACCTTCCCACTTGAATATGGTTTACTTGAAACCGATGGCCAGCTTAGAGCTCTTTGTGGCTTTAAGAGTAAGAGGGAGATGGTTAGTAATAGGAGTTAGCATATAAAGTTCAATACGGTTCCACGTTACAAATTGAAGTGCAAGGATTGGTGTAGAGCTCGACTGAATGAGTTTCGGAAGATGTTTGGGTATCTCAGTGGAAATTCAAGTTGCGTACCACCCGGTTGGAATAATTTAGATCAGAGCGGAGATGGGTACAAAAGTAAAGTTTGGGATCCTGGAATTCATTCTGATGATCAACACTACTGGAGCCTGATCACCTGGTTTAACTTGCTCAAAGGCTTTACGTGCCTAGTTTGGGACCCCGGAGGCTATTGGAATTGTAAACGTTGGTGGAGATTTCTGGATGAGTTCAAGCATAAGCCACCATGACAAGGAGCTCACCAAATGTCCAACTTAAGGACTTTAACTAAAAGTGCTAGGTGGGAGACAACCCACCATGGTATAATCGTTCTCTTTTCAGTCTAATTTTATTTCGTTTTGTTTGTTTTTAGTTCTATTTTATTTTATTTTCCCTAGTAGCATTCATAACATCCGCATCAGCATCTGCATTTTGCATTTTGCATATTCATAAAAAAAATACACACCACGCGTGCACATAGGCCACACATGGGCGTCAAGTCCAAATCGGCGTCAACATCCAACGCCCAGAAAGATGGGCTGGAATCGTGCGGCTGGGGTGTGATAGACACAAATTGGCCCACGCGTGCGCTTCCACGACGCGTGCGCGTCACTCTCATTTTGGCACACCACGCGTGGGCGTGTGCGACGCGCCCGCGTCACATTCAAATTTTTGCCACCTCAAAGGAGACAGAGAGTTGCACCAAAACGACGCTGGATTCGTGCGTATAGCACGATTCTGGTCGACGCGTACGCATGCTTCACGCATATGCGTCATCTTCACCCATCCATCTTCACGCGTTCGCATCAATGACGCTTACGCGTCGTTGCAATTCTTCCTCCTCCACGCGCACGCGTGACCCACGCGTACGCGTGGATTTGAATTCACTAACCCCCTGACGCGGAAACCCTAGCCCCTCGCGTGCCCATTTTCCCCCCTTCCACTCAACGTCTTCTCTTCTACCCCCCTTCCTCCATAACCACCCCAAACCACCACGACCCACAC
>NC_029789.2:125457001-125514386 GCF_000816755.2 Arachis ipaensis | reverse complement strand
CCCTCTCTCTCTCATTCTTTCTCCTCTTCTTCTCTTTCTCCCTCCCCCTCTCGAAACCCCACTGCCACCCGCCACCACCGCGGCCATCACCGCCGTGCCGCCACCAACGCCGCCGTTTGTCTTTTCTTCCTCTTTCTTTCCTCTTTTCCTCTCCCCCTTCTTCCCCTTCTCCACTCCGACAACCCCGACCCTCACCGCCGCACCTCTGCCGCGCCGTCCCACGCCACAACACCGCAGCCACCACACCAGCGCCGCCGCACCACCCCCTCTTTCTTCGTTTCCATTTCTTTCACTGCGACCCCCCAGGTTTCGTTGCTTCCACCTCTGCATTCCAACTCCTTTTCTGTTCCATTAAACTAGTTTGCATATTTCAATTCTGTTTAATCTAGGTTAGTTAAAATTGCATGTCGTTAGTGGATTCTAGGTGGTTAGGTAGGTAGGATGTGGTTAGAGGATTTAGGTCTGATAAGTGCTCCATTCCCTCCACTTTAATTAATTTTTGTTTGTTAATTCTAGTTAGTTAATTATTTACTTTAAATGTTAGGCTTAGATAGAAATATATGTTGTTAGGTAACTAGGCTGTGGTTAGAGGATTCTAGGTCTGATAAGTGCTCCGTTCCTGCTGTTTGAATTATCTATTGCTTGGCTGTTGATGTTGCTATTCACTGCTGTTTCATTGCTGTTCGATACTATTTTGCTTCATCAGATCCTAATTGATTGATACCAATGCTTATATAAATTCATATACATTAGAATTTCTGTTGCAATTTGATTTTTCCTTGTTGATTCAGTAAGTTCAATACATTGCATCCATATCTTAAATTATTGCGGGCTTTCTGAATTTGCTGAGGCCAGGCTGATTGCATATACCTGCTTCTTGTTGTTTTAGATTGGCTAAATTGCTTATTGCATATACTTGCTAGTTTGGTATTACTTGTTCTAAGATGCATATTACCTGCTAATCCTGTTTGAAAATGCTACTGCTTGCATTATTCTACTGTTTGATTTTTCGGGAATGTTCCTTTTACAGTAGGAATGCTGCCCAATTTTTCCAAAAACTGATTTTACTTAACTGCTATTCATGACTCGCCTTTGGTACTTTCACATTGTGCTTTCCTTGGTTTATACCCAAAGTCAACTCATGACCTGCTAGGCTAGGATTCCCTATCCTTTTTGGTTCCCTTCCAACTTAAATTGCATTGTTGATGATTGTATTCCTCCCTGTGCTTTCTTTCCTACCTGATTTATCATCAATAATTTGCATTATCTGCTTGAATGTGAGTTGCTTGTTCTGCAATTATGTGAACTTCTATTTACTAGGAACCACAGTACCATGCCACTAATTTTAACTTCCCTTTTAACCTTTTGACTTCATTAACCCCTAACTTCTCTCTCAGTTTTACATTAACTACTTTCAACCCATTTCAAGGCATGTTTATTGTTGTTTCTTGACAAACAAGCATTCTGTATTTCATTTAATAGTTTTGGATTGTGATTTTTAATTGAATTCTTTGAATTTTATCTTGCATACAGTCCAATATTCTACATCTATCTGACTCACTTCATGCTTTGATCTTCATTCCTCTTTTGCCCATGTACATCTTATATTGCTTGCATACTATTTGCCTTTCTATTTTTCTGCTTTAGTTTGATAAATTGTATCCTGAAATTTCTATTTTTCAGGATGCCTGACCCAAAAGAAAAGGGAAAGGCTAAGGCCACCACTGGTAAAAGGAAAAGAGGCCAAACATCTATGGCTCTGACAGATATACTACATGATGATTCCTGGCATGAGAAGAACTTTACTCCGCAGGAAAAAGCAGACAAACTAGTGCCTGCGACTGATCTGATCAAGTTTGCAAATCACTACTGTGAATGGAAATATGAGGTCTTTGGGACTAAAAGGCACCTGTACTTGGAAAAGACCATCAGAATTCCAGCTGAACTACAACAGTACACTACAGAACAGATAAAATAGAGAGGCTGGTTCTTTCTAGAAAGGAATTTGACTGAGGTTAATGCATCCTGGGTCAGGGAATTTTACTACAACTATTATAAGACGACCCTGGATGCAATACAGCTCAGAGGGAAGCAGATTTTAGTTACTGAGGAGGCCATTGAAGATATCCTCCATTTTCAACCTAAGTCAGATGAACCAGATGGTTACCAGAAGGCTGAGGAATCCATGAGGTTTATGAGCTTTGATTGGAAGGCAGTGAAGCGCACCATAGCCGTTGATCCAGCTGTCCCATGGGTTTTGGGTAAATCGACAGTGAACCCAAAAGGCATAAAAATTATTTACCTTAATGATGAGGCTCGGATATGGCAACAAATCCTGAGCAACTATGTGATGCCGAGCACTCATGAGACTGAGGTGCCAGCTGCCATGATAACTCTCATCTGGTGCGTTATGGAAGGCAAGGACCTGTACCTTCCATGGTTCATCAGGCACTCCATGGCCAGGGTTCATGTCCGAGGTACTCTGCCATTCCCTTATTTGATTACCAAGTTAGGCCGCCGGGCTGAGGTACCCTGGGAGCCTGAGGATGAAAAGCCCCCAGCTGCCGACTGCAGGAAGATCATCCCACACAGCAAGAGGTTCAAAGCTCTGGGCCACAGACCGCCCTCTCTTACCGCCTCCGCTGACGTAGCCACATCCTCTGCTGCCCCTTCAGCACCCGCTGCACCACCCACACCCACAGCACCCTCACCAGCTTCCCAGCCCATCTACTACCTTATGCACCACCTCTTTGAGCGACTGGATCAAATGGACCACCGCAACCAGCGGCGTTATGAGCGGTCTGAGCATCACAGTAAGCGACGCTATGAGCATTTAAAGCTGATGATTTGGTCAGGACACACTGACATCCCCTCCGAGCCTGACACACCATCAGAGCCATCTGAGGAGGAGGCGGATGAGAAGGAGGACGATGCACGAGCAGAGGATGAGTAGGCAGAGCCCCAGCAGATAGAGCCCCAGCACCAGGAGCCTCCGCAGACATAGCTAGCAGATCCACAGGCCCCTATACAAGCAGAGCCTTAGGCACCTTCACTGCCAGAGCCCACAGAGACAGCATCAGCACACCCCTCCGGAGGTGACGACCCTTCACACCCAGCTTGACTGAGCATCGAGGATGATGCTATTATATAAGTGTGGGGAGGTCGCCATCTCTGGTGGACTTTATTTTGGTGAACTACTTTCAGACCCTTTTTATCCTATTTTGTTTCATTTTCTGTATTTTTATTTTATTTTCTTTTATCTTATTCTCCTTTCAGTACTTGCACATTTTCTTTTACTATACTTTTGTTTATTTCTACTTTATTACATTATGCACTTTGGGCTGTATATATCTTAGATATTTAGCTTGATTTGCACTCTTAGCTTATTAGTTGTGATATAGAAAAATTGATATTATTAAGTTTAGTCTACTCTTTTTAGCATATGAGAATTTGGTTTAATTAAAAATAGAGAGTAAACTAGAAATTTTTAGATTTTCATAATCACAACAATCCACTTAGCATATATATATATAGTAATAAGTGTTGGTAAATTGACGACATTTTTCAAAGAATATATTTATTTCTTTACAAAAGCCATTCAAGGATTCACATTGATTAGAGTTGAAACTCTTTATCCCTACTTGCATAATATACATGACTGATATATGGTTTGTGAGCCAAAGAACACACAACCTGTGAGATTTGAGCTTAATTGCATGGTTACATTATTTAGCCATAATATTTTATTCTTGTGTGTTTCCTTCCCTATGATTGCAATCTTTTACTTTGTTCCATTCTATATGTCCAATATAAAATGTATTTACATGCTTGCATATGATTGAGGCCATTTCTTATTTTTGCTCACTTATCCCAAATAGCCTACCCTTTTAAGTCACCCTTGTTGGCCACCTTGAGCCTTTTAATCCCATTTGTTCTGTATTTTACCACATCACTAGCCTTAAGTAGAAAAACAAATTAATTACACCCAAATTGAATCTTTGGTTAGCTTAAGATAGAGATTGTGTATCCACTAAGTGTGGGAAAACTGTGGGAACATGGATTGATAGGAAAAGTATTAAATTGATAAATTATTCAGAATTTGGGTGCATTCTCATGTGAAGCCAAAATAATTAAAATAACATGTGCATTGATATGTTATGTTTATTCAAAAAAAATAAAAAAATAAAAAAATAAAAACAAAATAAAAATAAAAACAAAATTTTTCCTATAATAAATAAAGGTTTAATTACTCTGTTGGTCCTTATAATTTCGTGAAATTTTTAATTAGGTCCCTATACTTTTTTTCTTTTTAATTGGGTCCCTGCACTAATTTATTTTTTCAATTAAGTCCCTCTTAGTATTAATTGGCTTAATTTTATAGGGACCCAACTAAAAAAAAAATTGATATAGGGACCTAAATAAAAGGGAAAAAAATTGTAAGGACCCAATTAAAAAAAAAAATTTGGTGCAAGGACTCAATTAAAAGGAAAAAAAGTATAGGGACCTAATTGAAAATTTTGTGAAACTATAGGGACCAACAGAGTAATTAAACCATAAATAAATAAGGGGACAAAATTACCCCAATATTAAATTTAGTAAAAGATCAATGCATAAGTAATAAAATTAAAAATAATTTAGTACATAAGTGTGAAATAAAAAAATGGGAATTATGGGTAGCTAGGCATAATTTTAGAGTTGTATAAGAGTATTTATATGTTAGGTGAGATCTTAGACTAATCAAGGATTCAATTTATAGCTCACTTAGCCATATATATATATATATATACCCTCACCTTTGCCTTAACCCCATTACAACCTTGAAAAGACCTCATGATGTTTGCATTGTTATATTAAATATTTGTTGATTGGTTAGATGAAGAACAAAGTTTTAGAAAGCATGACTAGAGAAGAGTAAAGTGATTAACCCCAAACACTGAGTGATTAGAGTGTATACACAAATCCAGTGAGGGTTCAATAGCTCATCTCCATATATCCATGCTTGATCACTGTTTATCTTGCAAGTTTGTGAACTTTTTTGATTAACTCAACTCAATTGTGAATGTGTTTTTAATATGATTTAGCCTTGGTTGTGCATATATGATTCCTTGAAAATATGAATCAATCTGACCACATGTAAGCTTTATATATCTAGGTGGATAGTAATTAGAATTGCATGATTCATTTAGGTAGCTTGCATTTAGATAGATTGCATTGCATAGATTCTACCATTCTACCTTCACTCTTTTTCAGTCTCTCTTAAGTTGAGCATGAGGACATGCTAATGTTTAAGTGTGGGGAGGTTGATAAACCACTATTTTATTATTTATCTTGTGCTCAATTGAGTGGTTTTTATCAAGTCTTTACTCACTTATTCATATAATTTGCATGGTTTTACAATTCCTTCCTTATTCTGTGATATATGTGAAAACATATTTTCTAGGCCTTAAAACTGTTAATATTAATTACCCTTTATTACCATTCGATGCCGTGATCCATGTGTTAAGTATTTTCAGGCTTTATAGGGCAGGAATGGCTTAGAAGACAGAAAGGAAACATGAAAAAGTGGAAGGAATGCGCAAAAATGAAGTATTTGAGAAACTGACAGTGACGCGTACGCATGGACGACGTGGACGCGTGCCTAGTGCAGAGCACGAGCGACGCGTGACAAGGAAAATTTCCAAATGACGCGTACGCGTGACTGACGCGCACGCGTGACAGACGCCACGTGCAGAAATTTGTAGAATTTGCCCTCAGCGATTTTCGGGCTCTTTTTCGGCCCAAATCCAAGCCCGAGAACACAGAATAGAGGCTGAAGAATGGAGGAATAAAATTGATTCAAAAAAAACATTCACTATTCACAATTTTAGGGGGGAGAAGTAGTTTTCTAGAGAGAGAGGCTCTCTCCTCTCTCTAGGTTTGAGGATTTAGGATTTCTCTTAGTTTTAGGTTTATTTCTTCCCAAGTCCAGGTTCAATGTTCCTTTAATTTATGTTCTCTTCTACTTTAATTTATTCTAGCATTCTAGTTTATCTATTTCCTTTATTGATCACTTTATGTTGCTATTTGATTTATGAATTCTTATGTTTAATTTGATTTTCTATTTAATACAATTTGAGGTATTTTAGATTTAAGATTGCTTTCTTCAATTCATAATATTGATGCTTCTAATTTAATTTAGATTTCTCTCCTTTTGCTTTGGTTGAGTAATTGGTGACACTTGAGTTATCAAACTCCCTTTTTGATTGAAAATTGGAATTTGCTGGTTGATTTGGATCCCTCTAAAGTTAGTCTTTCCATAAGAGTTGACTAGGACTTGAGGAATCCCATTTATTAGTCCACTTGACTTTCATTTATTTAGTAAGGGTTAACTAAGTAGGAGCAATAAACAATTCTCATCACAATTGATAAGGATAACTAGGATGAGATTTCCAGTTCTTATACCATGCAAAGGTTTTCATGATTATTAATTTACTTTCTTGCCAATTTATTTCCTTGTTCCCTATTTCAAAAACCCAAAAAGATACTTTTCAATAACCAATAATAAATCACACCTTCCTGCAATTCCTTGAGAGACGACCCAAGGTTTAAATACTTCGGTTATCAATTTTATTGGGTTTGCTTTAGTGACAACCAAAACTTTTTGTACGAAATGATTCTTTGTTGGTTTAGAAACTATACTTTCAACGAGCATTTATTTGTGAATTTCTTTACTAGCAAAAATCCATTCATTAAGTGCCCCACTGTAGGTATGGATCAGCGTCGTGGCATAAGGGTCGTGAGGCCGCCCCATACAATAGGCCTGCTATCTTTGCAGAGGAACAGACGAGGAACCTAATTACACGGCCTTCGTTCCTGCCGATAACGAGCGTATATATGAATTAAATCTGCACTCTCCCCAGGTTCCTGATTGGATGTGGTTGTACAAGGCCATGTTTACTCGCCTGGGAGTTTGCCTTCCCTTCTCCCCTTTTCAGATGGCGCTATTGAATCGTTGTGATGTAGCGCCATCCCAATTCCATCCGAATAGCTGGGCGTCCATCCGCTGTTTGGAGATGGTATGCGAGTATTTGGAGCTGCCGATCTCCATTGAAGTATTTCCTTTCCTTTTCAATCTGACAAACCCCTCGAAGGAGGAGAAGGCTAAAAAAGGTTATATGTCCTTTCGGGCGGCCCAAGGCCGACGAATCTTTGGTGTGTTTGAAGATTCTTACCATGGTATTAAGGACAAGTACTTCAAGGTCCGCCCAGCCGAAGGTCGGCACCCCTTTTGGTTAACTCTAGAGGGGGAACGTCGCATACCGACGTACTGGAGTTTTGGGGCAGGGGCCAATGCTTTTACCAAGATAACATAGAAAGGGTTATCTCCCGAAAACAAGAGGGTTGTTGACGTCTTGTTGGCTGTTTTCGGGAAAAACCTTGTCAACCCTCACCTTCTCATGGGTGATCGGGATATGGCTAGGAATTATATTCGTGAGTAATTGTCTAGCTTGTCTAGCGATTTGTTTTTCCTTGCATGTTGTTTTCCTTTATCTGTCCGATTTGACGGTTAGTTATTTTCTGTGTTTCGCTGCAGTGTCAATGTCTGCCGAGGTAACCGGACTCGAGGGCTTGTTCAATACTTTTTTGGCCAGTAGTGATGATGATTCTGCTACCCCTGCTCAGGAACTGCCAACGATGTTACTGAGCCAGAGGTCCAGTCCCAGTTGGGCCAGGGGGAGGGGCCCGAGGCCAACGCCTCTTCGGGTCCTCGGCTGGAGGCGGGGGATGGCTTTGGCTCACAACCTGACGGGGCTAAGGAGGAAGGTGACAATCCAAAGAAAAGGAAATCTTTCGCCAGCCCCAAATTTGTAATAATTGAGGAGCCAAGGAACAAGAGACCGTCTTCCAGCCCGGAAGGGGTTCTTACCATCATGGAGAAGAACTTTGATGCCGGGAACTTTATTGATTCCCAGCTGCTTCCCGGCACGGAGGACTTCTTCTACGGTGGGGACCTTGCTTCGCAGGCGAGGTGGATGTATCGCTGCTTGCTTCGAGGTGCTGCGATTGCGAGGAAGGTGGAATCTGCCTTAGCGGGAGCGTGGACTCTGGAAACAAAGCTTGAGTCTTCAGTCAAGGCCAACTCCAAGTATAGGGATGAAGTGAAGCTACTTAGGGAGCAACTGGCTGCCACTGAGGAGAGGGCCAAGGCGGCCGAGGAGAAGGCTAAGGCCGCTAAAGAGAAAGCCGAGAGTGCCGAGGAAACGGTGAAGACTGATGACGCTTCCGTGGCATGTCTCACCGAGCAGGAGCTTACTTTGGAAAGCCAGCTTAATGCTGCTTAGGGTCGGGTGGTCGCCTTAGAGAAGAAGCGTGATGAGGCTCTCTCTTCAGCCAAGATTGCTCAGAATGAAGCTGTTGAGTTCAAGAAGAAGTATAAGGACACCATTAAGAAGGAAAAGAATGCTATCTTGATGACCGAGGAGGCTCTAAAGGCACAAGTAAAGCTCCTGGCCCCCGAGTTTGACACCTCCGCCGTTGGCATTTTCGAGACCATCAGGGATGGCAAAATTGTTGATATACCGAAGAAGTGATTTATGTACTTTTGTAACTCATGTACTTTTGTGACTTGTAGTCTTTCCTTATAATCTTGTCAAACTGTTTGAATTTGTTCGCCGTTGGTTTGATGATGTGTTTATTTCCCGTCTTGTTGGCATTTAATTTTCCTTATTTTTTTACCGTTTATTGGCATTAAGTTATTTGTTCATGAACGTTTCGTCGTTTAGCTGGTAATTCATGGAGCCGGGTTATGGCCTTTACCGTTTTAACAGCCGCACGTTGTGGCGTTTGTCGCTTTTGGTTTCCCCGGGGTGATCAGCCCCGAGACTGTTTATTCGTTATGGTGCCTTACTCAATAACAAGCAGTGTGAAAAGCAAATAATAATAAAGGGGTGGCGAGTAGCAACGGTAACTGATTTGAATGTAACATGATAGCAAATATGACAAGTAAAAACTGACAAGTAATTCGTCATAAAGCATTCTTACTAAATTGGCGAGTCTATTCTATGAGTAGAATCTTCTCAAGTTACTCGCATTTCACGTTCTCGGGATTTCCATGCCGTCTAACCATTTTAACTTATAGGCGCCCTTACCAATCACCTTTTTCACCCTGTAAGGGCCTTCCCAGTTGGCCGTCAGCTTTCCTTCCCCGGGTGTCGGGACCCCAACATCATTGCGCCTTAGGACCAGGTCGTCCCGCTTGAATTCTCTTTTGAGCACCTTGGCATTGAAGCGCAGGGCCATTCTTTGCTTTAGTTCCATTTTTGATAGATGGGCCATCTCCCTTGCTTCGTCCACCAAGTCCTTTTCCATGGCCTCTTCGACTCCCCCTAAGAGTAGTCGTGGGCTCAGCTCCCCGACTTCCACTGGTATTATTGCCTTTACCCTATACGTGAACCGGAAAGGCATTTTCCCGGTGGCCAATTGTTGGGTTGTGCGGTAAGACCAGAGGAACGAGGCCAGTTCATCCGCCCACGCTCCCTTCTTCTGGTCGAGTCGCCTTTTGAGGCCCTGCAGGATGATCTTGTTTGCAGCCTCCACTTGTCCATTGGTCTGGGGGTGCTCTACTGACGAAAACTTTTGCTTTATCTCCAAACCAGCAAGGAACTCTCCAAATTTTTTATCGGCGAACTGCGTCCCGTTGTCCGAGATGACAGCTTCTGGGAAGCCGAATCTTGCTATTATCTGTCTCCATACGAACTTTCGACAATTCGCTGAGGATATGCTGGCCAATGGCTCTGCCTCTATCCACTTTGTATAGTAGTCAATCGCCACTATCAGGTACTTGACTTGTCCTGGCTCGACAGGAAGGGTCCTAATAGGTCAATTTCCCATTGTGAGAAAGGTCGGGAAGTCGTGAGAAAGCTAAGTTCAGTTGTTGGTGGTTTGTGGAAGCTGGACTTTTCCTGGCATCTCTTGCACCTTCTCACGAACTCCTTAGAGTCCGCCATCAGGGAGGTCCAGTAGTATCCGGCACTGATGAGCTTCCTAGCTAGAGCCTGATGAGCGGATAATTTATACCATTTTGGTATTATTTTTACATAGTTTTTAGTATGTTTTAATTACTTTTTATTATATTTTTATTAGTTTTTATTCAAAAATCACATTTCTGGAATTTACTATGAGTTTGTGTATTTTTCTGTAATTTCAGATATTTTCTGGCTGAAATTGAGGGACCTGAGCAAAAATCTGATTCAGAGGTTGAAAAAGGACTGCAGATGCTGTTAGATTCTGACCCTTCTGCACTCGAAGTGGATTTTCTAGATCTACAGAAGCCCAATTGGCACTCTCTCAATTGTGTTGGAAAGTAGACATGCTGGGATTTCCAGCAATATATAATAGTCCATGCTTTGCCCGAGATTTGATGGTCCAAATTGGCATCCAAAGCCAGCCTAAAACTTCCTGGCGTAAAAAACGCCCAAACTGGCACTAGAATTGGAGTTAAACGCCCAAATTGGCACCAAAGCTGGCGTTTAACTCCAGGAACAGCCTATACACGAAAAATCTTCAATGCTCAGCCCAAGCACACACCAAGTGGGCCCCGAAAGTGGATTTCTGCACTATCTGCACTTAGTTACTCATTTTCTGTAACCCTAGGTTACTAGTTTAGTGTAAAAACTACTTTTAGAGATTTATTTTATATCTTTGGAATCATATGTAACTTTTTTCATCTTTTCACATTTGGAGGCTGGCCTCACGGCCATGCCTAGACCTCTCTTCTCTTATGTATTTTCAACGGTGGAGTTTCTACACCCAATAGATTAAAGTGTGGAGCTCTGCTGTTCTTCATGAATTAATGCAATTACTACTATTTTCTATTCAATTCACGCCTACTTCTTCTCCAAGATATACTCTCGTACTTAATTCAGTTAAGTCAGAATGAAGGGGTGACCCGTGACAATCACCCAATCTTCATTACTCGCTTAGCCAATATCCGCGTGCCTGACAACCACAAAGCGGTCTACATGATGTTCAACGTAGTCATTGGACGACAGCTGGAGTATATTCTCTTGGATATCTAATACACGGACCGAGTCCGTGAGATTAGTATCTTCGTGGTATAGGCTAGGATAATTGGCAGCATTCCTGGGATCCGAAAAGTCTAAACCTTGTCTATGGTATTCCGAGTAGGATCTGGGAAGGGATGACTGTGACGAGCTTCAAACCTGAGAATGTTGGGCGTAGTGACAGTGTGCAAAAGGATCAATGGATCCTATTCTGACGCTAGCGGGAACTGACAGATGATTAGCCATGCGGTAGCTGTACCTGGTATTTTTCATTCGAGACAAAAAATTCGACAGTTGATTAGCCGTGCAGAAATCGTAGAGGACCATTTTCACTGAGAGGATCCTACAGCTTGCCATGGAAGGAAGTAACGCATGATTGGAAGAAGGCAATAGGAAAGCAGAGGTTCAGAAGCAACAAAGCATCTCCAGATGCTTATCTAAAATTCCCACCAATGAATTACATAAGTAACTTTATTTTATTTTATGTTTTATTTATCTTTTAATTATCAAAACTTCATAACCATTTGAATTCGCCTGACTGAGATTTACAAGGATGACCATAGCTTGCTTCAAGCCGACAATCTCCGTGGGATCGACCCTTACTCACGTAAGGTATTACTTGGACGACCCAGTGCACTTGCTAGTTAGTTGTGCAGAGGTGTGAAAAGTGTGAATCACGATTTCCCACTACCAAGTTTTTGGCGCCGTTGTCGGGAAATTATTCGAGTTTGGACAACTGACGGTTCATCTTGTTGCTTAGATTAGGTAATTTTATTTTATGTTTAAGCTTTTTAATTTTAGTTTTCGAAAAAAATAAAATAAAATAAAATACAAAAAAATGTGTTCTTCAGAATTTTTAAGAACGAATTCTAGAGTTTCATAAGATATGTTGAAGCCTGGCTGGCTGTTTAGCCATGTCTAATCTTTTAGACCGAGGCTTCCACTTCTCATTGACATGCTTGTATGTTTTATGCTAAAGCTTAGCTGGCTATTTGGCCATGTCTAATCTTTTGGACCGAAGCTTTCACTTAAAGCTTGGCTGGCCATCTGGCCATGTCTAATTCTTTTGGACCGAAACTTTAGACTAACATTGCATGATTCCTGAAATTCTTATTAAAAATTTTGTATCCCTTTATTTTCTTTTTCCAAAATAATTTTCGAAAAATACAAAAAAGAAAAATTTAATAAAATCATAAAATCAAAAATTTTGTGTTTCATGTTTGAGTCTTATGTCAAATATTAAGTTTGGTGTCAATTGCATGTTTTAATTATCTTAAATTTTTGAAAAATATATGCATTATGTTCTTCATGATCTTCAAGTTGTTCTTGATGATTTTCTTTGTTTGATCTTTACATTTTCTTGTTCTGTGTCTTTTCTTGTTTTTCATATGCATTTTCAAATTATTAGTGTCTAAACATTAAAAATTTCTAAGTTTGGTGTCTTGCATGTGTTTCTTTTCTTAAAAATTTTCAAAAATATTTTCTTGATGTTCATCATGATCTTCAAAGTATTCTTGGTGTTCATCTTGACATTCAAAGTGTTCTTGCATGCATTACTTGTTTTGATCTTAATTTCTTATGTTTTTTGTCTTTTTGTTATTTTTTCTTTTCTCATTAATTCAAAAAAAAACCAAAAATAATATCTTTCCCTTATTTTACTCATAAATTTCAAAATTTTGGGTTGATTTAGTCAAAAGTTTTAAATTTTAGTTATTTCTTGTTAGTCAAGTCAAAATTTCAAATTAAAAATTCTATCTTTTCAAATCTTTTTCAAAATTCAAATCTTTTTCATCTTTCTTTCATGTTTTTGAAAATCCCAAAATTAATTTTCAAAATCTTTTTCTTATTTTTATTTCATGATTTTTGAATTAATTGCTAACATTTAATGTTTTGAGTAAAAAAATTTTCAAGTTGTTACTTGCCTATTAAGAAAGGATCAATCTTCAGATTCTAGAATCATATCTTTTAATTTCTTGTTAGTCAAGTAATCAACTTTAATGTCAAAAATCAAATCTTTTTAATTTTCTTTTCTAATCTTTTTTAAAATGAATTTCAATCATCTCTTTTTCAAAACTTAATTTTAAAATCTTTTTCTAACTTCTTATCTTTTTAAAAATTGATTTTCAAATCTTTTTCAAGTAACTACTTGACTTTTTGTTTGATTTTAAAAGTTTACTATTTCTTATCTTTTTCAAAACCACCTAACTACTTTTCTCTCTCTAATTTTCAAAACGAAGTTGCTAAACAAGCAACTGAAAAAGTGTCAACAGTCAACAACATCACTTACAAAATAAAAAAGTTCTAAAAAGCCCACAAGTCGGGAAAACTACACAAACAGTTAGAAAATTCAGTTAACATCAGAAGGCTTCTCGGCAGCATCAACACGAGGTGAAGGCGGGCGAGTCTGAATGGGCACAGCATCCACGGTTCCATCATCCCGATTCAAGATTTGACAGTCAGGATCCGACACGGGGTGACCGACCTCAGCTGAAGGAACTACAGAAGTCGACACCACAGAGGCTTTGGGAGGAGGCACAGAGGGAGAGGTTCAACATCATCGTCATCAGGGTCGTCAGGGACAATCTTGCCATCCTTCACAACATTGTCCAAACTGAAGGAAGCAAGGTCAACCTTGGGTGCAAGAACTCGAACCTGCTCCTTCAAGTTCTCATAAGCAGCATTAACGCTGCCTACAAGGTGACCCTGGAGCTCGGCATAATCAGCCCGGGCCAATTCCAGTTCCTCCCTAAGATGCATTACCTCACGATAGAATGTGACATAGCTCTCCTTGTGCCTCAACGCTGTATCTTCAGCCAACCTCACTGAAGCTGCCAAGGCAATAGAACTAGCCTTTTTCGCCCTCCAGCTCCTTTTCTAGCTTGGTCACCTTCACTTGAAGCTCCTCCTTCAAACCCTTCATCCTATCAAACTCCTGCTAAGCCTCCTCCATAAAAGCTTTGGTAGCATGAAGAGGGAGGTCTTGGGCCGTGCGGTACAGGGCAGCTCCTATATGTGCCATCCTAATGCTACTCCGAGTAATAAAATCCAGATGGCGAAGGAGAGAGATGTCGTCAGTAGGGATGGTTCCATAAGGACCAATCTACTGATCTACAAACTCAATCGCGTCAAAGTTAGGGGCATCAAGGTTGAAAGGCTCAATTGTTTTTTGTTTTTTGTTTGGAGGAGCACCAGAAGTAGCAACAGAAGCTTGAGGAAAATCAACCAAACGAGCCCGGGGAGTAGGGACTACCTTCCTCGTCCCCGGTGAGCTCGGTACGGCCGGCTTCGACTGAACCTGGGACGATCCCTCCTCGGCCGCCTTGGCCGAGACGTTTTGGGCTGCAGTAGCTTTCCTCGCCCTTTTGAAAGCCTTCATAGATTCATTATTTTTAATCATCTCTGCCAAACAAAACATCACAGCAGGAAACCAAGTTACAAATAAAAAAAAGAGCTCGTAAAGACATAAACTCGACAAAAAGAGGAAAGACAAAATTGAACACTACCCAGCTCATCTTGGAGGAGTGAGGGGTCCCCTAAGAATTTATTGGTATCAAGATAGGGAGGCTTCCCCCAATTCTCCTCCAACACAGTCACAAAGGCCTGCTCGACCTCGTCCAACATCTCCCAGGAATACCTCAACATAACAACGTTTTTTTGCCACTCTAAAGGAGAAGTGGGCTCGTCATTCTCATCCAGAAAAAAGGGACGAGCTCCTTCAACAGCTCGGACCTTGAAGAAATAGTTCTTAAAATCACGAAACGACTCGTCATACATAGAAAAAACTTTCTTCCCTTGCGAAGCCCAGAAAAAAACCCAGGCAGCCTTTTTCTTCACTACCCCAGGTTTTGTCAAGACAAACAAATAAAAGAAAAGGGATTGCGAGGCAGGGACATCAAATTCACGACACAGCAATTGAAAGATCTTTATAAAATCCTAAGAGTTGGGGTGAAGTTGGGATGGAGCTACATTGCAAGACCACAACAGGTTGGTCTCAAAAGGAGTAAAAGGAATGGTGATGTTCATCTGGCCAAAAAAAAATCATATGCATAGAAAAAAGGACGGTCTCCAGTAACTCGAGTAGAGAAACAAACTCTCTCTTCAGGAGTGGGAGGTACAAGCTCATAATTCTTTTCCTCACTACCACTACTACAAACCCTATGAAATTGTCTAAGCTGCTGACAAAATTCAGAATCAACCAAAGAAACACTCAAAAGAACCATCGAATCCACCCAATCAGCCATGCCCTCAGGGACTTGGGAAGATGTCTCAACAATGTTCTTGCGAGAAGACATGAAGTCAACTAGTCCTACAGCAAGAAAAGAAGAAAATAGATTACTAACCCAAACATCTCGAATAAAGTAAAAAACAAACCATATCAGAATAGCTCGGACAAGCATGACACAGAACAATACAAGTAACAAAAGGAAACCCCGGGACCCACACTAAAGATCCAGGGGAACCTTTTGGAGGCAAGTTATGGAACAAGGACTCAGGGAAACCTACAAGTCTACGTCTCTACACGTCTTAACAGGAAGATAACACTTTGAGAAGAAAGCCACGAGCTACAAAGCCGTCAAAATAACTACCTCCTAAAATTCACAATCGCAGACGGGACTACCAAGCAACGAAAGTATCAAGAAGAAGTCATCAAAGACGCCACCTTTTTCAGAAAATAAACACCCCAAACAAACAAAGTTCACGAAGAAAATCAAAACGAGCCACTAGAAAAAATCGTCACTTTCTACAAAGGTTCATCAGTAAATTCATCAACATAGCAAAAACCATCAAAAGGAGCAACCTTTTGGGTAAAGTAAACAGGTTCATAAAAACCAGAAAAACATGCAGCACAGCGACAAGCGAGCACGACGGCGCAAAAAGATTCAAGCTTTCCAAAACATGCATTCAAGCAAAACCAAAACTTTACCAAAAACCGAAGGCAAACCAAAAGAAGTAAAAAAGCAGAAAGAAGAACCAACCTGAAAAAAGGAGAAAGCTTCGAAGGAAATCGAGGACGGAAAGATAAAATCCGGAATCGCCTTTCAGAACAAAGAAAGCATCAACAATCACCAAGCAACGTCACAAGGAGAAATGCGAAAAGGCAAATTTCAGACGAAAACAGAAAGAGAGAAAGAAAAGGGGGAAGTTACAGCAAAAAAACAGAGAAGAAAAACCATTTTTGCGAAAAAATCAAAATGAACGAAGAAACATAGCATTAAAAGAATTAATGAGGTTATTAAACCCTCGCGCATTCCCAAAGCAAGGAGACGCGCATTTTCAAAAGAATAAAATTCAAAAGAAAACGTTCTGCATTCAAAGGAGAACTCTACAGAGAAGGAGTCGACAAAATGCTCGAGTTCGGCTTCACTAGAAAAGGATCGAAGTCCTAAAACTAAGAATCGACCTCAAAAGAAAGACCGAGCTCGAGCAGGGGCACTGTTCATACCCTGGGTCAAGCTGTCCGACCCGGGATGTGTAGCGACAAGGCAACCGACCTCTTCAGGTCAGACTACCCGACCTCTCCTTAAAGAGCTCGGCCAAACTACCAGGAAAGCCCAGTAAAGGGCCCAAATAGAGGAACACGACCCAAATCCTAAGGCAGCCCAAGCCTACAGAGAGAAGGGCGGTTCCCTTGAGGATAAGCTGACCTCACCCAAAGATAAGATAAGATAAGATAACTAACTTATCTTATCTAAAAAGGTCACTCCACACTACTGTAAATATACTGGAGCACCCAAGTATAACTCATACTCTGATTCTACTAAAAACCTGTTTAATACCCATGCTAACTTAAGCATCGGAGTCTCTTGCAGGTACCCCCACCCTCCGGTGACGAAGGATCAGCAGTGCAGCCAGTCCAACAAGTCAGACACGACAGCTCCGGCCGCCATCCACCAGCCGGACACGTCATCTCCGACCAGGACAGAAGATCTCGTCCGAGATCGACCTACAGTTTCAGGTAACCCCCGGAACAGTGATCATGGAGAGGAAGTATGAAAAGCTTCTCTCAATACAGAGTCAAACAGAGCCCCCACACTCAACTTCTAAGTTTGGTGTTGGGAGGCCACCATTAAACTCTGAGTCTATGTGAAGCTCTCTAAAGAGCTCACTGTCAAGCTATTGACATTAAAGAAGTGCTTATTGGGAGGCAACCCAATGTTATTCTGCAGATGCTGTTTAACTATATTTATTTATTTTCTATTGTTATTTTATGTTTTCTTTAGGTTGATGATCATGTGAAGTCATAAAAATAGCTACAGAATTAAAGCAAAATGAAAAACAGCATCAAAAATAGCACACCCTGGAGGACAGGCTTACTGGCGTTTAAATGCCAGTAAGGATAGCAGAATGGGCGTTTAACGCCCAGCCTGGCAGCATTCTGAGTGTTAAATGCCAGAATGAGCAGCATTCTGGGCGTTTAACGCCAGAAAAGGGTGTTTGGCTGGCGTTAAACGCCAGAAAAGGGCAGCAGACTGGCGTTTAACACCAGAAAAGGTAGCAGAGCTGGCGTTTGATGCCAGAATTGGCACACAGAGGGTGTTTGAATGCCAGAATGGTGTAGGGAGCAGAATTCCTTGACACCTCAGGATCTGTAGACCCCACAGGATCCCACCTACCTTACCTCTTCTTTTCTCCTCTTCACACCTTTCCATAACACTCTTCCCCAAATACCCTTGACCAATCACATCAATACCTCTTCCCCAAACACCATTCACCTATCAAATCCTACCCTCTTCCCCATATCCTCTTCACCACTCACATCCATCCGTCATAAACCCCACCTACCTCACCATTCAAATTCAAACCATTTCCCTCCCAAACCCACCCCTTCATGACCGAATCCCCTCTCTCTCTTATCCTATAAATACCCCTCCTCACTACCTTCATTTTCACACATCATACACACCACTACCCCCTTGGCCGAAACCACTATTACACCCCATCTCCTCTATTTCTTCTTCTTCTACTCCTTTCTTTCTTCTTTTTTTCGAGGACGAGCAAACCTTTTAAGTTTGGTGTGAAAAAAGCTCTGCTTTTCTATTTTTCCATACCCATCAGTGGCACCTAAGGCCGGAGAAACCTCTAGAAAGAGAAAAGGAAAGGCAATTGCTTCCACCTCCGAGTCATGGGAGATGGAGAGATTCATCTCAAAGGTCCATCAAGACCACTTCTATGAAGTTGTGGCAAAAAAAGTGATTCCCGAAGTCCCCTTCATGCTCAAAAAGAGTGAATATCTGGAGATCCGACGTGAGATTCAAAGAAGAGGTTAGAAAGCTCTCACCAACCCAATCCCACAAGTCAGAATCTTAATGGTTCAAGAGTTCTATGCCAATGCATGGATCACTAAGAACCATGATGAAAGTATGAACCCGAACCCAAAGAATTGGCTCACAATGGTTCGAAGGAATTACTTGGATTTCAGTCTGGAAAATGTGAGGTTAGCATTTAACTTGCCAATGATGAGAGGAGATCCTCATCCAAGAAACCGGTCTGAAGTTATAATAGACCGGGCTATCATGATCCATAATATCATGATTGGAGAGGAAGTAGAAGTTCATGAGATCATACCTCTAGAACTCTACAAGGTGGCGGACAAGCCCTCTACTTTGGCAAGGTTAGCCTTCCCTCTTCTCATTTGTAACCTATGCAATTCAGCTGGAATTGTCATAGAGGAAGACATCCTCATTGAAGGAGACAAGCCCATCACTAATAAGAGGATGGAGCAAACAAGAGAGCCCACTCATGGACCTCAACAAGAGTATGAGAAAATTCCTCATCAAGAAATCCCTGAGATGCCTCAAGGGATGCACTTTCCTCCAGACAATTATTGGGAGCAAATCAACACCTCTTTAGGAGAATTAAGTTCCAACATGGGGCAACTAAGGATGGAGTACCAAGAGTACTCCATTATCCTCAATGAAATCAGAGAGGACCAAATAGCCATGAGGGAGGAGCAACAAAAGCAAGGAAGAGACATAGAGGAGCTCAAGCACTCCATAAGATCTTCAAGAGGAAGAACTAGCCGCCATCACTAAGGTGGACCCGTTCTTTAATTTCCTTGTTCTTATTTTCCTGTTTTTCGAATTATATGCTTTATGTTTTGTCTATGTTTGTGTCTTTATTACATGATCATTAGTGTCTAGTGTCTATGTCTTAAAGCTATGAATGTCCTATGAATCCTTCACCTTTCTTAAATGAAAAATGTTTTTATTTGCATAAGAACAAGAAGTACATGAATTTCGAAATCTATCTTGAAATTAGCTTAATTATTTTGATGTTGTGGCAATACTTTTTGTTTTCTGAATGAATGCTTGAACAGTGCATATTTTTTATATTGTTGTTTATGAATGTTAAAATTGTTGGCTCTTGAAAGAATAATGAAAAAGGAAAAATGTTATTGATAATATGAAAAATCATAAAATTGATTCTTAAAGCAAGAAAAAGCAGTGAAAAGCAAAAGCTTGCGAAAAAAAAAGAAAGAAAAAGAAAAAGCAAGCAGAAAAAGCCAATAGCCCTTTAAACCAAAAGGCAAGGGTAAAAAGGATCCAAGGCTTTGAGCATTAATGGATAGGAGGGCCCAAAGGAATAAAATCCTGGCCTAAGCGGCTAAATCAAGCTGTCCCTAACCATGTGCTTGTGGCGTGAAGGTGTCAAGTGAAAAGCTTGAGACTGAGCGGTTAAAGTCGTGGTCCAAAGCAAAAAAAGTGTGCTTAAGAGCTCTGGGCACCTCTAACTGGGGACTCTAGCAAAGATGAGTCACAATCTGAAAATTTTCATCCAGTTATGTGTCTGTGGCATTTATGTATCCGGTGGTAATACTGGAAAACAAAATGCTTAGGGTCACGGCCAAGACTCATAAAGTAGTTGTGTTCAAGAATCAACATACTGAACTAGGAGAATCAATAACACTATATGAATTCTGAGTTCCTATAGATGCCAATCATTCTGAACTTCAAAGGATAAAGTGAGATGCCAAAACTGTTCAGAAGCAAAAAGCTACTAGCCCCGCTCATCTAATTAAGACTAATTGATGAGCGGATAATTTATACGCTTTTTGGCATTATTTTTACATAGTTTTTAGTATGATTTAGTTATTTTTTAGTATATTTTCATTAGTTTTTGAATAAAAATTACATTTCTGGACTTTACTATGAGTTTGTGTATTTTTCTGTGATTTCAGGTAATTTCTGGCTGAAATTGAGGGACTTGAGCAAAAATCTGATTCAGAGGCTGAAGAAGGACTGCAGATGCTGTTGGATTCTGACCTCCCTACACTCGAAGTGGATTTTCTGGAGTTACAGAAACCCAATTGGCGCGCTCTCAATTGCTTTGGAAAGTAGACATCTAGGGCTTTCTAGCAATATATAATAGTCCATACTTTGCACGAGTGTTAATGATGCAAACTGGCGTTCAAACGCCAACTCCCTGCCCTATTCTGGAGTTAAACGCCAGAAATAGGCTACAACCTGGCGTTTAACTCCAAAAAAAGTCTCTACACATGAAAGCTCAATGCTCAGTCCAAGCACACACCAAGTGGGCCCGGAAGTGGATTTCTACATCATTTACTTATCTTATGTAACCCTAGCTACTAGTTTAGTATAAAAACTACTTTTAGTGATTTATTTCACATCTCTGGTTAGTCTTTGACTAATTTTATGTTCTGAGATCACGTTTAGGGGACTGGCCATTTGGCCATGCCTAAACCTTCATCACTTATGTATTTTCAACGGTAGAGTTTCTACACACCATAGATTAAGGTGTGGAGCTCTGCTGTTCCTCATGAATTAATGCAAAGTACTATTGTTTTCTTATTCAATTCAAGCTTATTCCTATTCTAAGATATTCGCTTGCACTTCAACATGATGAATGTGATGATTCATGACACTCATCACCATCCTCAACCTATGAACACGTGCCTGATACTCACTTCCGTTCTACCTTGGATTGAGCGTTTATCTCTTAGCCTCCATTCCGAAAGATCGGAGTCTTCGTGGTATAAGCTAGAATTATTGGCGGCTATTCTTGAGATCCAGAAACTCTAAACCTTGTCTGTGGTATTTCGAGTAGGATTTGGGATGGGATGACTGTCACGAGCTTCAAACTCGTGAGTGTTGGGCGTGTGACAGACGCAAAAGGATCAATGGATCCTATTCCAACATGATCGAGAACCGACAGATGATTAGCCGTGCGGTGACAGCACATTTGGACTATTTTCACTAATAGGATGGGAAGTAGCCATTGACAACGGTGATGCCCAACATACAGCTTGCCATGGAAAGGAGTATGAATGATCGGATGAAAGCAGTAGGAAAGCAGAGGTTCAGAAGGAACAAAAGCATCTCCATACGCTTATCTGAAATTCTCACCAATGAATTGCATAAGTATCTCTATCCTATTTTATATTTTATATCATAATTATCAAAATCCCATAACCATTTGAATCTGCCTGACTAAGATTTACAAGGTAACCATAGCTTGCTTCAAGCCGACAATCTCCGTGGGATCGACCCTTACTCACGTAAGATTTATTACTTGGATGACCCAGTGCACTTGCTGGTTAGTTGTATCGGAGTTGTGAAAAAGAATTTGAGATTATAAACGTGCGTACCAAGTTTTTGGCGCCGTTGCTAGAGATCACAATTTCGTGCACCAAGTTTTTAGCGCCGTTGCCGGGAATTTTTCGAGTTTGGACAACTGACGGTTCATCTTGTTGCTCAGATTAGGTAATTTTATTTTAATTTTAAGCTTTTTATTATTTTTATTTTTGAAAAAATTTCAAAATAAATAAATTAATTAATTAATTATCCTATGGCTTCAGAATTTTTAAGAATGAATTCTAGAGTTTCATGGTGATATGCTGAATCCTGGCTGGTTGTTAAGCCTTGTCTAATCCTTTGGACTGAGGTTTCAACTATCATTAGAAGAGCTTCTTTGTCTTTCTCAGCAATTTACTTTTGTATGTAATGATTTGCTAAAGCTTCACTGGCCATTGGCTATGTCTAGTGTTTTGGACCGGAGCTTTCACTGAAAGCTTGGCTGGCTAGTAAGCCATGTCTAATTCCTGGACCGGAGTTTTAGACTAACATTGCATGATTCCTGGAATTCTCATTAGAAATTTTGAAATCCTTATTTTTCTTTTTCCAATTAATTTTCTAAAAATAAAAAAAATTAATAACATTATAAAACTAAAACTAATTTTGTGTTTATTGTTTGAGTCTAGTGTCAAATTGTAAGTTTGGTGTCAATTGCATCTTTTTTTTTTATTTCCTAAAAATTTTTGAAATTCATTAATGGTGTTCTTCATGATCTTCAAGTTGTTCTTGATGATCTTCTTTGTTTGATCTTTGCATTTTCATGTTTTGTGTCTTTTCTTGTTTTTCATATGCATTTTCAATTTGTTAGTGTCTAAACATTGAAAATTCCTAAGTTTGGTGTCTTGCATGTTTTCTTTTCTTAAAAATTTTCAAAAATAAGTCTTGATGTTCATCTTGATCTCCAAAGTGTTCTTGGTGTTCATCTTGACATTCAAAGTGTTCTTGCATGCATCATATGTTTTGATCTTAAATTTTTATGTTTTGCATCATTTTTATGTTTTTCTCTCTCCTCATTAAAAATTCAAAAAAAAATATCTTTTCCTTTTTCTTCTTATAAATTTCGAATATTTGAGTTGATTTTTTTAAAATTTTTTCAAAATTTAGTTGTTTCTTATGAGTTAATTCAAATTTTCAATTTAAAAATTTCATCTTTTTCAAATCTTTTTCATTTTTTTTCATATTTTCAAAAATTCAAATTGATTTTCAAAAATCTTTTTCTTATTTTATTCCATATTTTTCAAAATCTTTACTAACAATTAATGTGATTGATTCAAAAAATTTTTGAGTTTGTTACTTGCCTATTAAGAAAGGTTCAATCTTTAAATTTTAGAATCATATCTTTTAGTTTCTTGTTAGTCAAGTAATCAATTTCAATTTTGAAAATCAATTCTTTTTAATTTCCAATTCAAATCTTTTCCAAAATGATTTTCAATCATATCTTTTTCAATTTCAATCATATCTTTTTCAAAATCAATTTCAAAATCTTTTCTAACTTCTCACCCTTTCAAATTTGATTTTCAAATCTTTTTCAATTAACTACTTGACTTTTTGGTTTATTTTTAAAAGTTTTCTATTTCAATCATATCTTTTGTTTGTTTTACTATTTCTTATCTTTTTCAAAACCACCTAACTAATTTTCTCTCTCTAATTTTCGAAAACTCCTATCCACTTTTTCAAAATTCTTTTTAATTAACTAATTGTTTCAAATTTTAATTTTAATTTTATTTTTCTTTTTAATTTTCGAATTCTAACTAAATTTTAAAATAAAAACAAAAATATTTTTCCTTTTAGTTTAAATTAAATTCGAATTTTCTCCCCCCTCTCTCATCTCCTTCTATTTATTTATTTATCTACTAACACTTCTCTTCTACTCATAATTCGAACCTCATCTTCTTCTCTGCGTTCAAGTTTTTCTCTTCTCCTTCTTCTATTCTTCTCTTCTTATACTCACATAAGGAATCTCTATACTGTGACATAGAGGATTCCATATTTTCTTTTCAGTTCTCTTCTTTTTCATATGAGCAGGAACAAGGATAAGAACATTCTTGTTGAAGCTGATCCTGAACCTGAAAGGACTCTGAAGAGGAAGCTAAGAGAACCTAAAGCACAACTCTCTGGAGAGAACCTGACAGAAATTTTCAAAAAAGAAGAAGACATGGGCGAACCTAATAACAATGGTGGAGATGCAAGGAAGATGCTTGGTGACTTTATTGCACCCTCTTCCAACTTCTATGGAAGAAGCATCTCACTCCCTGCAATTGGAGCAAACAATTTTGAGGTTAAGCCTCAATTAGTTTCTCTAATGCAGCAGAATTGCAAGTTTCATGGACTTCCAATGGAAGATCCTCATCAGTTTTTAGCTGAATTCTCGCAAATCTGTGACACTGTCAAGACCAATGGAGTTGATCCCGAGGTCTACAGGCTTATGCTTTTCCCTTTTGCTGTAAGAGACAGAGCTAGAACATGGTTGGATTCACAACCTAAGGATAGCCTGAACTCTTGGGATAAGCTGGTCAGTGCTTTTCTTGCCAAATTCTTTCCACCTCAAAAGATGAGCAAGCTTAGAGTGGAAATCCAAACCTTCAGACAGAAGGAAGGAGAATCCCTCTATGAAGCTTGGGAAAGATACAAGCAACTGATCAAAAGGTGTCCTACTGACATGCTTCCAGAATGGAGTATCGTAAGTATATTCTATGATGGTCTGTCTGAGTTGTCAAAAATGTCATTGGACCATTCTGCAGGAGGATCTCTTCACGTGAAATCCCTTGTAGAAGCTCAGGAACTCATTGAAATGGTTACAAATAACCAGTTCATATATACCTCTGAGAGGAATCCTGTGAATAATGGGACGCCTCAGAAGAAGGGAGTTCTTGAAATTAATACTCTGAATGCCATATTGGCTCAGAACAAAATATTGACTCAGCAAGTCAATATAATTTCTCAGAGTCTGAATGGATTCCAAGTTGCATCCAACAGTACTAAAGAAGCATCTTCTGAAGAAGAAGCTTATGATCCTGAGAACCCTGCAATAGCAGAGGTGAATTACATGGGAGAACCCTATGAAAACACCTATAATCCTTCATGGAGAAATCATCCAAATTTCTCATGGAAGGACCAACAGAAGCCTCAACAAGGCTTCAATAATAATGGTGGAAGAAATAGGTTTAGCAATAGCAAGCCTTTTCCATCATCTTCTCAACAACAAACAGGGAATTCTGAACAGAGCCATTCTGGCCTGGCAACCATAGTCTCTGATCTATCCAAGACCACACTAAGTTTTATGAATGAAACAAGGTCCTCCATTAGAAATTTGGAGGCACAGGTGGGTCAGCTGAGTAAGAAGATTACTAAAACTCCTCCCAGTACTCTCCCAAGCAATACAGAAGAAAATCCCAAGAGAGAGTGCAAAGCTAAGTAAATCTGATTCAGAGGCTGAAGAAGGACTGCAGATGCTGTTGGATTCTGACCTTCCTACACTCGAAGTAGATTTTCTGGAGTTACAGAAACCCAATTGGCGCGCTCTCAATTGCTTTGGAAAGTAGACATCTAGGGCTTTCCAGCAATATATAATAGTCCATACTTTGCACGAGTTTTGACGACACAAACTGGGGTTCAAACGCCAACTTCCTGCCCTATTCTGGAGTTAAACGCCATAAATAGGCTACAACCTGGCGTTTAACTCCAAAAAGATTCTCTACACATGAAAGCTCAATGCTCAGCCCAAGCACATACCAAGTGGGTCCGGAAGTGAATTTCTACATCATTTACTTATCTTATGTAACCCTAGCTACTAGTTTAGTATAAAAACTACTTTTAGTGATTTATTTCACATCTCTAGTTAGTCTTTGACTAATTTTATGTTCTGAGATCACGTTTAGGGGGCTGGCCATTCAGCCATGCCTGAACCTTCATCACTTATGTATTTTCAACGGTAGAGTTTCTACACACCATAGATTAAGGTGTGGAGCTCTGCTGTTCCTCATGAATTAATGCAAAGTACTATTGTTTTCTTATTCAATTCAAGCTTATTCCTATTCTAAGATATTCGCTTGCACTTCAACATGATAAATGTGATGATCCGTGACACTCATCACCATTCTCAACCTATGAACGCGTGCTTGACAACCACTTCCGTTTTACCTTGGATTGAGCGTTTATCTCTTAGCCTCCATTCCGAAAGATCGGAGTCTTCGTGGTATAAGCTAGAATTATTGGCGGCCACTCTTGAGATCCAGAAAGTCTAAACCTTGTCTGTGGTATTTTGAGTAGGATCTGGGATGGGATGACTGTGACGAGCTTCAAACTCGCGAGTGTTGGGTGTGTGACAGACGCAAAAGGATCAATGGATCATATTCCAACATGATCGAGAACTGACACATGATTAACCGTGCGGTGACAGCGCATTCGGACTATTTTCACTGAGAGGACGGGAAGTAGCCATTGACAACGGTGATGCCCAACATACAGCTTGCCATGGAAAGGAGTATGAATGATTGGATGAAAGCAGTAGGAAAGCAGAGGTTCAGAAAGAACAAAAGCATCTCCATACGCTTATCTGAAATTCTCACCAATGAATTGCATAAGTATCTCTATCCTATTTTATATTTTATATCATAATTATCAAAATCCCATAACCATTTGAATATGCCTGACCGAGATTTACAAGGTGACCATAACTTGCTTCAAGCCGACAATCTCTGTGGGATCGACCTTTACTCACGTAAGGTTTATTACTTGGACGACCCAGTGCACTTGCTGGTTAGTTGTATCGGAGTTGTGAAAAAGAATTTGAGATTATAAACGTGCGTACCAAGTTTTTGGCGCCGTTGCTAGAGATCACAATTTCGTGCACCACTAATCTTCATTGATAATTTTGGAATTTATTGTATTTTCTCTTCTTTTTATCCTATTTTGTTTTTAGTTGCTTGGGGACAAGCAACAATTTAAGTTTGGTGTTGTGATGAGCGGATAATTTATACCCTTTTTGGCATTGTTTTTACATAGTTTTTAGTATGTTTTAATTACTTTTTAATATATGTTTATTATTTTTTATTCAAAAATAAAATTTCTAGACTTTACTATGAGTTTGTGTGTTTTTCTGTGATTTCAGGTATTTTCTGGCTAAAATTGAGGAACCTGAGCAAAAATCTTATTCAGAGGTTGAAAAAGGACTGCAGATGCTGTTGGATTCTGACCCTCCTGCACTCGAAGTGGATTTTCTGAATCTACAGAAACCCAATTGGCGTGATCTCAATTGCGTTGAAAAGTATACATCCTGGGCTTTCCAGCAATATATAATAGTCTATACTTTGCTCGAGATTTGATGGCCCAAATTGGCGTCCAAAGATAGCCTAAAACTTCCTGGCGTAAAACGCTCAAACTGGCACCAGAATTGGAGTTAAACGCCCAAACTGGCACCAAAGCTGGCGTTTAACTCCAGGAATAGCCTATGCATGAAAAATATTCAATGCTCAGCCCAAGCACACACCAAGTGTGCCCCGGAAGTGGATTTCTGCAATATCTGTACTTAGTTACTCATTTTCTATAACCCTAGGTTACAAGTTTAGTATAAAAACTACTTTTAGAGATTTATTTTATATCTTTGGAATCATATGTAACTTTTTTCATCATTTCACATTTGGAGGCTAGCCTCACGGCCATGCCTAGACCTCTCTTCTCTTATGTATTTTCAACAGTGGAGTTTCTACACCCCATAGATTAAGGTGTGGAGCTCTGCTGTTCTTCATGAATTAATGCAATTACTACTATTTTTTATTCAATTCACGCCTACTTCTTCTCCAAGATATAGTCTCGTACTTAATTCAGTTAAGTCAGAATGAAGGTGTGACCCGTGACAATCACCCATTCTTCGTTACTCGCTTAGCCAAGATCCGCGTGCCTGACAACCACAAAGCGGTCTACATGATGTTCAACGTAGTCATTGGATGACAACTGGAGTATATTCTCTTGGATATCTAATACACGAACCGAGTCCGTGAGATTAGTATCTTCGTGGTATATGCTAGAATAATTGGCAGCATTCTTGGGATCCGGAAAGTCTAAACTTTGTCTGTGTTATTCTGAGTAGGATCTGGGAAGGGATGACTGTGATGAGCTTCAAACCTGCGAATGTTGGGTGCAGTGACAGTGTGCAAAAGGATCAATGCATCCTATTCTGACGCTAGCGAGAACCGACAGATGATTAGCCATGCGGTAGCTGTACCTGATATTTTTCATCTGAGACGAGAAATCCGACAGTTGATTAGCCGTGCAGAAACCATAGAGGACCATTTTCACTGAGAGGATCCTACAGCTTTCCATGGAAGGAAGTAACGCATGATTGGAAGAAGGCAATAGGAAAGCAGAGGTTCAGAAGCAACAAAGCATCTCCAGACGCTTATCTGAAATTCCCACCAATAAATCACATAAGTAACTTTATTTTATTTTATGTTTTATTTATCTTTTAATTATCAAAACTTCATAACCATTTGAATTTGCCTGACTGAGATTTACAAGGATGACCATAGCTTGCTTCAAGCTGACAATCTCCGTGGGATCGACCCTTACTCACGTAAGGTATTACTTGGACGACCCAGTGCACTTGCTGGTTAGTTGTGCAGAGATGTGAAAAGTCTGAATCACGATTTCCCACTACCAGGGCCTTCCCTCCAATGTGGTGACCGCAGCATCCTTCATGGACTTCCCGTAGGACGTACTACATTTGGTCGGGGTGCAGGCATTTCAGCAGTGGTTGGCTAATTCCTTTCTAAAACAACTGGCCCTGCATGATTGTATATTTGGCCGCCTTTTGTCTTATTGTTTTGGCCACCTGCTCGTCACTGAGGAGCTTGGCCTTTTCCAGGAATTCGATGATCGGGTCCATCCAACAAGGTTCTGACTGGGTTAGCTGTAGCACCACTGCTGGTTCTTTCATCAAACCTTGAATGAGGGACCGGTTGCCAGTCTCTGGCTTTGTGCTTGCTAGCTTGGACAGGAGGTCTGCCCATGTGTTCCTTTCTCTCGGAACGTGTTGGATCGTGACCTCCTCAAACTGCTTGCTCAATTCTTTGACTTTCTCCAAGTACTTCTGTAATAGTGAGTCTCTGGCTTGGTAGGTCCCATTGATCTGAGAAGTAACGACCTGCGAGTCACTACACACTTCCAGTCTTGTGGCTCTGACTTCCCTTGCTAGAGCTAGGCCGCCCAGCAGGGCCTCATATTCCGCTTGGTTGTTTGACACCAGGAAGTCGAATTTGACTGAATGCTTGTATATAACTCCAACTAGGTTCTCCAGGATAATTCATGCTCCTCCGAATGTTTGGTTAGATGCTCTGTCAACATGGAGCTTCCACCGTGTGCTCGGCGCCCCGTCTGGGTCCCCTATTACTTCTACCAGAAAATCAGCCATGGCTTGAGCCTTGATCGCGTGCCTGGGTTCATACTGTAAGTCATACTGGGAGAGTTGATAGCCCAAGTCATCATTCTACCTGCCAAGTCGGGTTTCTGGAGTACTTGTCGGATTGTCTAATCCGTCCTGACGATTACTTGGTGTTCTGAGGGTTACCTGAAACTGGAGGTCGATCTCGAACGAAATCTTCTGTACTGGTTGGTGGTGACGTGTCCGGCTGGTGAATGGCGGCCGGAGCTGTCGTGTCCGACTTGTTGATTTAGCTGCACATCTGATCCTTTGTTTGGGCCTACTTGGGCCTCTGTGGCGTTTTGTCCGAGCTCTTTGTGAAGAGGTCGGTCATTGGCCGAGCTCTTTGAAAAGAGGTCGGATAGTCTGACCTGAAGAGGTCGGTCGGCTTGTCGCTAAACATCCCGGGTCGGACAGCTTGACCCAGGGTATGAACAGTGCCCCTGCTTGAGTTCGATCTTTCTGTGAGATTGTGCTTTTCAGAGCTTCGATCTCTTTGGAAGTCATGCTCAAGCATCTGTCTAGCTTGTTTCTTCATTGCTTTGCAATCTTTTGCAGATTTTCTAGAGGTTTGGTACTTCACAGTCCGTCCTCTTTTGAGTGGTAGTGTGGGTTTTCTACCCTTGCCTTCTGGATCACGCCTTGCTTTTGTGTTGACAACCCTCTGCCTTGGCGAAGTTATCCTTGCGGCTTGATATTCGGGCTTTTAGTGACTTGTCCGATGACTTTTTAGTGTTCTTTATATAGAACCTTTTTTAGTCTCGGATGACGTTCGTAGCCCTGTTTTGAGATTGTGCCTTCTTTGAGTGGAATTGTATCCCTTTTAGCTAAGCACATTTGCACCTTAAGTTGTTTCCCAACCTTTTGGCTTGTTCATTTTTGAGATCGTTCTTGCGCCTCTTCTTAGCTGACGTCGACCTGTACGACTTTGCCCATGCTTGAGTTTGGACCTTTCTGCGAGATCGTGCTTTCGGAGCTTCGATCTCTTTGAGGAAGTCGTGCTCAAGCATCCTGACTTTGGTTGATCTTGAGTAGTTTCTCCTTTGTGCGAGTCTGGTATTGCCTTTTTTAGTTTGTTGAGAGGTCTTTTCAGCTTTCTTCTGACTTGTTTGTCTTCACCGCTCGAGCTTTTTAGTCATAATCCAACAATTTTTTAGGTAGTGTTCCGATGGGGAACCTTTTTCTAGTTTGTTTGGATGACTTTTTAGCGCCGACTTTGAGGCCGTGCTTTTTGCTTTTTAAGTAGTCTTTTTTCAAGACATTGTACTTTTCAGCGAAGCACTTCTGGCTTTGGTCTTTTGACCTTTCCTTGGCCTTTGTGAGATGTTTATAGAGTGTTGGCATTTTGTTGTCTGACCTCTTTTTGTTTTGTCCACTTTCTGCTTGGTCGAGGTGGTCCTTTGGGGCTAACTTTCTGACCTCTTTTTGTTTTGTTTTGTTTTGCGTTTCAGATTAATGCGTCTTGGTATAGCAGTGAATTTTGTTTTCACTTTGTCGATCTTTGTCGAAATCAAACGATGAATTCGGTTTTCATCATGGTCGGGCGGTGAAGTTGGTTTTCACCTTGCCGACTTGTCGCGATCGGGCGGTGAATTTGGTGTTTCACCTTGCCGACCTGTCGTAGTCGGGCGTCTTGGTAGGAAACTTTTTAGGGAATCTGCAATCTTTTAAACAATAAAATGAAGATAAAGAGTGTGTACATGTTAGTACTTACCTTTCTAGGTCGGGCAATCTTTTTGGATCTCGGCCTGGCGCCCTTTTTAGATTGCAGGCATGCCATGACCTTGGTAGCTCTTGCCCCTCGAGGTTGGACACTTTGTAGCAACCTTTCCCAATTCTTCTGAACAACTTGGTATGGTCCTTTCCAGTTAGCTGCTAGCTTCTCTTCTCCTGACCAACCTATTCTGATGTCATTTCGGATTAGAATGAGATCGTTGTTGCTAGATTACCTTCCGATTGTATCTTGAGGCCATTTGACGTTTTAACGCCTCTTCCTTGATCCGAGCTCTTTCACAGGTTTCTGGAAGTAGGTTGAGTTCTTCCTTTGGGAAGTTGGGAGTTGGCCTCTTCACTGTAGTAGATCACTCTGGGCGATCCTTCTTTGACCTCTACTGGGATCATTCCGTAAGCCAATCGGAAAAATGATTCCCTCGTGGTGAAGTGTGGAGTTGTCCGATATGCTCAGAGGACTTGTGGGAGCTCTTTAGCCCAAGCTCCCTTTGCGTCGTTTTAACCCAGCTAGTATGACTTTGTTGGCAGCTTCTGCTTGTCCACTGGCTTGTGGGTGTTCTACGGATGTGAATTGGTGCTTTATTTTTAACTCAGCCACCAACTTCTTGAAACATGTGTCCGTGAATTAAGTGCCATTGTTTGTGTTGATGGAGTAAGGAACCCCAAACCTTGTAACAGTGTTTCTGTAAGAATTTCTGACTTCTTTGAGCAGTGGTATTAGCTAGGGGCTCTGCCTCAATCCATTTTGTGAAGTAATCCAACTTGACTTGTCCCGATCCTTGGGAAAATAGTCCGAGGAGGTCGAGTTCCCACTTTGTGAACGGTCAAGGTGATGTTACACTGATGAGCTCCTCTGGTGGGGTGATGTGGAAGTTGGCATGCTTTTGATGTAAAGCTTTGACTTTGTATTTGGGTTTTTAAAAAGTTTGCATCTTTAATCGTTTGTTGTGACTTTTCTTTTGTCGTTTGCCTTTGAGAAGAATGTGTGCTTTGCTTAGGGTTTGGTTGCTGTTCCTATTTCTTTTCATTGTTGCCTGACTCCTTTTGTACAAAAGTTCTAGCTTTTGTTTTGACCTTTTGTTTGAGAGGTGTTCGGACTGTTTGGGTATAGATTTTCGACTTCTTTTCTCTGTGTTCTTTCCCTGTTGTTGCCTCCAAAGGGTGCCCCTGGACTTTCGTATGAGTCCTGGGGTTTCCCTTTTACTGCCACGTCTATCACTTGATGTTTTGCTATTATTATCCGAGTTGGTCTTTATCGTGATCGTGCAGTGAATTTGTTTTCTACTTTCTTAGCAAGCCTTAAACCAGCCAGTAGTGCCTCGTATTCAGCTTGGTTATTTAGCTTGATTTGGCTTCCTTGATCGCTTTCTATAATTATACCTGCACCACTCCTGGTTTTGTTTGAAGAGTCATCCACGTAGAGATTCCATTTTGTAGGGGTTTCCGGGGTGTCAGTGTACTCTGTAATGAAGTCGGCCAGATACTGTGATTTGATGGCTTTCCGAGCTTTCATATCGAAGATCAAATTTAGATAACTTGACTGCCCACTGTAGGATTCTTCCAGCTAGGTCAGTTTTCTGTAGGATGCCTTTTATGGGCTGGTTGGTCCGAACTCTGATAGTGTAAGCTTGAAAGTTTGGGTGGAGTTGTCGAGAGGTGAGTATGTAGGCTTAGGCGAACTTTTTCTATCTTTTGATAGTTTAGTTCGGCCCCTTGTAAAGCTCTGCTGATGAAGTAGACGGGTTGTTGCCCACTTTCGTCTTCTCTGACTAGTGCTGGGGCAATTGCTCGACTTCCCACTGCGAGGTATAATATGTGTTCTTCACTTTCCAGTGGTCTGGTAAGAATGGGTGGTTGCCCCAAGAATTTTGAAATCTCCAAAGGCTTGTTCGCACTCCGTTGTCCTTTTCAACTCGTCCGACCTCTTTAGTGTGAGGTGGACCTTCAACTTGTCCGACCTCTTTTGTTTTTGATTAGGCGAGGTGGTGGGATCTTCTCAGTGTTGCATATTTCTTGGTAAACATCCACAAGAGACACCTAAAGAGGGGGTGTAATTGTGGTATTTTCTAGGCTTCTCACCGGGTTGATCTTCTTTTTTCTTGGACACTTTATCCTTGTCCCATGGTGGGTTAGGAGAATCCCGTTTTTGAGCTGTCTCCCAATCGGGAGTTCTCCTCCATATTGATATATTTTTGTACCCGTTCATGTACCTCGTTCAGAGATGTTGGGTGCTTCTTGGATATTGAGTGGCTAAAAGGTCCTTCTTGTAGGCCATTGATGAGACCCATGATAGCTACTTCTGTTGGCAGACTTTGTATATCCAGACATGCTTTATCGAATCTTTCCATGTAGTTGCGAAGACTTTCCCGATCTCCTTGCTTAATCCCTAGTAGGCTCGAGGCATGTTTGGCTTTGTCATTCTGGATGGAGAATAACCGATTGCATCTGAGGCCTCCGTGAGATACATCCTGCTTCTGAAATTGCTAAGATGATGGCTTGGATCTGATGTGCCGTCGTACGGGATGTCGGGAGCTTTGAAGTCCTTTGGGACTTTAGCTTTCATGATCTCTTTGGTGAATGGGTCTTGATTTTTGTGGGGGGCTGTCTTCGTGACCGGATCGAGTTGTTTTGGCCTTAAGTTCTGCTTAGAGTTTTAGGAGCTTGTCCTTTAACTCACGGCGTCGCCTTATTTCCCTTTGTAGATTTTTCTCAGCATCCCGTTGATGCTCCGCCCCTTTTTCGAGTTGTTTCAAGCGATCCTGGAGTGCCTCCATGGCTTCCATAGTTGGTGAATTGCCGTTTTTATTAGGTTGAGGAGTATCTTTTGGTGTAGTACCCGCATTCTTGTGCGGCGTTCTATCTTCTAGATCTGAATCGTGGTCGTTGTCATGGTCGTCCGCCATGATGGTGGGATGACTTCCAGGTTCCCCGGCAACGACGCCAATGTTCCGAGGGTTACCTGAAACTGGAGGTCAATCTCGGACGAGATCTCCTGTACTGGTCGGTGCTGACGTGTCCGGCTGGTGAATGGCGGCCGGAGCTGTCGTGTCCGACTTGTTGATCTAGCTGCACTGCTGATCCTTTGTCACCGGAGGGTGGGGGTACCTGTAAGAGACTCCGATACTTAAGTTCGCATGGGTATTAAACAGGTTTTTAGTAGAATCAGAGTATGAGTTATACCTGGGTGCTCCAGTGTATTTCTAATGGTGTGGAGTGGCCTTTCTGGAGATAAGATAGTTATCTTATCTTATCTTATCTTTAAGTAAGGTCATCTTATCTTCTGGGAACCACCTTTATCCTTCTAGGCTTTGGCTGTTGTTCCGAGGGTTACCTGTTGCTTGATGCTTTTAGGGCTTTTGCATGTTATCACTGTTTCTGTTTGTGCTTTTGATTTTGAGGCTTTTGGAATGATGACTTTGTTTGGCACACAAAAAGGTTGTATCTTTGACGATTTCCGCTTGGCATGTTTGATGTTGTCCTCCGAGATGTTTTTTAGTGATCCAATCTTCTTTTCTTTTTGTAGGATTAGTTGGCCTCATGTCTTCTCGCAATAACGTTGTAGAGATGTCTTCCAAAGTTCCCGAAGGGATGTCCGATTGGCTGGACTCCCTTGTCTTAATGTGTGTCTCTGTCGTGGACGCTGAATTTTGTGTAGAGCTGAGGAAACGTCATAGGATTTGTGGTAACAGTGCTCGGGAGAGGGATTATGAGCTTGTAGCTCCTGACTCTGATGAGAGGGCTTGTTTTCCTACTTCGGTCGAGGGGGAGCGTCCCTTCTTCTATGCCTATGAATATTTCTTTAGCCAGTTGGATGTTATTTTTCCTTTTACTGCTTTCGAGACTGACTTGTTGTGGTCATGTATCATTGCTCCATCCCAGCTTCATCCGAATTCCTGGGGTTTTATCAAGATATTTCAACTGCTTTACCAAGAGTTAGGTATAACACCTTCTCAAAATCTTTTCCTGTATCTTTTTGTCTTGGCCAAGCCCGGAGGTTCTTCCAAAAAGAAAGCTTCCTGGGTTTCTTTCAGATCGGCCCAGGGGCATAAAGTTTTTGCCATGTATGATGAGTCTTTTAAAGATTTTAAGAATTATTTCTTCCGAGTCCGTGCTGTTGAGGGGGTCCGCCCCTTTTTTCTTGATGAGAATGACGAGCCTGCTTTTCCTCTAGAGTGGCAAAAGAATGTGAGAGTGCCTCGTTATACATGGGAGATACTTAATGAGGTTGAGCGGGCTTTTGTAGTTGTTCTTGAAGATTTGTGGGGGAAACCACCCCATCTGGATACAAAAAGATTTTTGAGTGATCCATCTTTGGCTCGAACTGCTTTGGGTACCGTCTGACTTGTTTCTTATACTTGTTTCTTAGTTTTGCTTCTCCTATGTTGTAACTCATCCTTATGGTTGATTCTATATTTTCAGAGATGTCAAAGAACAATGATTCCATGAAGGCCTACAAGAAGGCGAAGAAGGCTGCTGCTGCTCAAAACATCTCGGCCAAGGCGGCTGGAGAGGGATCTTCTTAAGTTCCAATGAAGCCGCCCGTGCCGAGTTCTCCTGGGCCGAGGAAGGTGATCCCCACTCCTCGAGTTCATCTGACTGATCCTCCACAGACTTCTGCCACTACTTCCGGTGCTCCTCCCAGCAAGAAACAAAAAACGATTGAGCCTTTCAACCTTGACGCTCCTGATTTTAATGCAATCGAGTTCTTAGATCAGCAAATCGGTCCCCACGGTGCCCTCCCCATGGATGATGTATCAATCCTTCGCCATCTGGATTTTATGACCCGAAACAGTGTTAAAATGGCATATATGGGGGCTGCCCTGTACCGAACTGCTCAGAATCTTCCTCTCCATGCCACCAGAGAATTTATGGATGAGGCTAAGCAGGAGTTCGACCGGATGAAGGGCCTAAAGGAAGAGCTTGAGGTAAAGGTAGCCAAGTTGGAGAAAGATCTGGAGAACGAAAAGGCGAGTTCCCTTGCTCTGGTGGCTTCTGTGTGGTTGGCCGAGGACACGGCATTGAGGCATAAGGAAAGTTACGTTACATCTTATCGGGAGGTGGTGCGTCTGAGGGAGGAGTTGGAGAGCGCCCGAGCTGATTATTCCGAGCTCCAAGGTCACCTCGTCGGCAGTGTGAACGCTGCCTATGATAATTTAAAAGAGCAAGTTCAAGTTCTTGCTCCTGAGGTTGACCTTACTCTCTTCAGCTTGGACAATATTGTGAGGGATGGTAAGATTGTCCCCGACGACCAAGATGATGATGATGTTGATCCTCCCCCTGTGCTTTCTGCCAAGGTGCCCGCTTCTACAGTTCCTATGGTTGAGGTTGGTCATTCTGTTTCTGATTCGGACTGTCAGATCTTGAACCGGGAGGATGGTACCGTGGATGCTGTGCTTTTTGCGTAGTTGGCCTGGCTTGTGGGCTTTAAAACTCTTTATTTTGTATAGTTGAATACTTTGCTGACTGCTGGTACTCCCTTTGGTTGCTTGTTTAGCAACTTTTGTTTTTAAAAAACAAGTAGCTTTCAAGCTTTTGGGCTTGACCCTAAAGCTTTATAATATTGTATTCTATGGCATGCTTGTTTACACTTGTCTTGGCACCTTTCTGGGTTTTTAGAATACTGGAGCCTTGCTGCTCGGCCTCTTTGAACTGCTTTGTACTTTGAGGTCGTAGATGCGTGGATCCAATTCGTATTTTGGTTTGCTTACTCTTACTTGTATTTATCCATAACTGATTTCTTTACGTCGTCCTTTTCTAAGTTATTTTTGTAGTCCTCTTTCTTGGACCTTTGTTAGGTCTCTTTCAGGGACTACTTTTATAACTTGTTGGTTGTAGGAGATCGACTTCTTTGCGTCGTCTTTTTCCAAGTTATTTTTGTAGTCCTCTTTCTTGGACCTTTGTCAAGTCTCTTTCAGGGATTACTTATATAACTTGTTTGTAGGAGGTCGACTTCTTCATGTTGTCCTCTTCCAAGTTATTTTTGTAATCCTCTTTCTTGGACCTTTGTGGGGTCTCTTTCAGGGATTACTTATATAACTTGTTTGTTGTAGGAGACCGACTTCTTTATGTCGATCTCTTCTAAGTTATTTTGTAATCCTCTTTCTTGGACCTTTGTCAGGTCTCTTTCAGGGATTACTTTTATAACTTGTCCGTTGTAAGAGACCGACTTCTTTAGGTCGATCTCTTCTAAGTTATTTTGTAATCCTCTTTCTTGGACCTTTGTCAGGTCTCTTTCAGGGATTACTTTCATAACTTGTTTTTGTAGGAGACTGACTTCGTTAGGTCGATCTCTTCTAAGTTATAGCAATTCCTCTTTTACAGAGTTGGCCAAACCTCTTTCCAGGGATTTGCTGATAACTTGGTTGACTCGGTCCGACTTCTCAATGTCGGCCAGTCTTTAAGTTATTATTTAGCAATCCATAAGACCTCGTTAGGTTCTTTTTTTGGATCACTTTCGATAACTTCTTGCATTATTCTGTGTTCATCTTTGCCGATTTGTAGAAGGTGGTTTCTGTCTTTTGGTCGACCTTTAGATGAATCGCGTTTTCATCTTTATTGGTCTTTTATCGTGATCGTGCAGTGAATCTGTTTTTCACTTTCTGCCGATCTGTTGCTTTATAATCGGACGATGAATGCTTCAGATTAATGCATCTTGAGAATTCGTAGAATATCTAAAATATTTTTTATTCAAAAGAAAATGCAAATATATACATATTGGAGTTTTTCATCCTTTTAAGTCGGATAATATCTGGATCTCAACTTGGTGCCTCATTAAAAAACCTTTTCAGGAAAAAGAGTGCATCCTATGATGAGATCTTTTACCTTTTCTAGCTATAGTACCTTCTTAGGTTGCAGGCGTGCCACGATCTGGGAAGCTCTCGTCCATCGAGTTCGGACAGTCTGTAGTAGCCCGTCCCAAGTACTTCTATGACTCGGTAGGGTCCTTTCCAGTTTGCTGCCAACTTTCCTTCTCCGGGTCGAGTTGTTCCAATATCGTTTCAGATTAGGATGAGATCATTCTCCGCGAAACCTCTTGGCACTACCTTTTGATTGTATCTTGAAGCCATTCGGCGCTTTAGCGCTTCTTCCCTGATCCGAGCTCTTTCTTGGATTTCCGGAAGTAGGTCGAGTTCTTCTCTTTGAAGTTGAGAGTTGGCTTCTTCATTGTAGTGGACTACTCTAGGCGACCCTTCCTTGACCTCTACTGGGATCATTGTCTCCACTCCGTATGCTAGTCAAAATGGTGATTCGTTTGTGGTGGAATGTGGCGTTGTTCGATACGCCCATAGGACTTGTGGAAGTTCTTCGGTCCAAGCTCCCTTTGCGGCTTGCAGTCTCCGTTTCAACCCAGCCAATATGACTTTGTTGGCAGCTTCGGCCTGTCCATTGGCTTGAGGATGTTCGACAGAGGTAAACTGGTGTTTTATGTTTAGATCGGCTACTAACTTTCTGAAGCCTGCATCTGTGAATTGGGTGCCATTGTCCGTAGTGATGAAATATGGAACCCCGAACCTTGTGACAATGTTCTTATATAGGAATTTCCGGCTTCTTTGAGCAGTGGCGTTGGCTAGAGGCTCTGCCTCGATCCACTTTGAGAAATAGTCTACCCCTACTATGAGGAATTTGACTTGTCCTGATCCCTGGGGGAAAGGTCCGAGGAGATCAAATCCCCATTTTGCAAATGGCCAAGGTGAAGTTACGCTGATGAGCTCTTCTGGTGGGGCGATGTGAAAGTTTGCATGTTTCTGGCGTGGGGGACATGTCTTTACAAATTCTGTAGCTTCTTTTTGTAGAGTTGGCCAGTAAAATCCCGCCCGGAGTACTTTTTTGGTGAGAGCTTGTGCTCCGAGATGATTACCACAAATGCCACTGTGTATTTCTTCTAAAACTTCCCTTGTGTTGGAGGTCGGCACACATTTTAGTAGTGGTATTGAAATCCCTCTTTTGTATAGGGTGTTGTTTATGATGGTGTAGTACTGAGCCTCCCGTTTTAACCTCTTTGCCTCCTTCTCATTTGTGGGGAGTGTTTCTGTTTTGAGGTAATTAATTATAGGGGTCATCCATCCTTGATCCTGACTTGTTATGGCTAGGACTTTTTCCTCTTCCGAGATTGATGGATTCTGCAGCATTTCCTGGATGAGGCTTCTATTGTTGCCCCCTGGTTTGGTGCTGGCTAGTTTTGAGTGTGCATCAGCTCGGGCATTTTGTTCGCGGGGTATGTGGCAGATCTTATATTCCCCGAGTTGTCCGAGATGTTCCTAGGTTTTATCCAAATACTTTTTCATGGTGGGATTTTTGGCTTGGTAGCTCCCTGTTATTTGTGAGGTGACTACTTGTGAATCGCTAAAGATATTGAGTTTTTGAGCTCCCACCTCCTTAGCCAGCTTCAAACCAGCTAGTAACGCTTCATATTTCGCTTGGTTGTTTGAGGACGGGAACCCAAATTTGAGGAAAAACTCTAATTGGGTTCCTTGGTTGCTTTCTATTATCACACCTACGCCGCTTCCAGTCTTATTTAAAGACCCGTTCACGTAGAGATTCCATTCTGTGGGGGTTTCCAGGGTATCTGTGAATTCTGCAATAAAGTCGGCCAAGTATTGTGATTTGATGGCTGTCCGAGCTTCATATTGGAGGTCGAACTTGGATAACTCGACTGCCCATTGTAAAATTCTGCCTGCTAGATCTGTTTTCTGCAGTATCCCTTTTATCGGCTGGTCGGTCCGGACCTTAATGGTGTGAGCCTGGAAGTACGGGCGTAGTCGTCGAGATGTCAGTATGAGAGCATAGGCAAACTTTTCTATTTTTTGGTAGTTCAGCTCGGATCCCTGCAGCGCTTTACTAATGAAGTATACAGGTTATTGCCCTTTGTCGTCCTCTCGAACTAGTGCTGAGGCTACTGCCTGACTTCCTACCGCAAGGTATAATACGAGTGGTTCTTCTTCTCTTGGTCGAGTTAAGATAGGTGGTCGTCCCAGAAAATTTTTGAAATCCTGGAAGGCTTGCTTGCATTCCATTGTCCATTCGAACTTCTTTCCTTTCCTTAAAGTGGCATAGAAGGGGAGGGATCTTATTGCTGCTCCCGCTAAGAATCTGGATAAGGCCGCTAATCTCCCGTTGAGTTGTTGTACCTCTCTGATACAAGTCGGACTCTTCATGTTGAGTATGGCCTGGCATTTGTCCGGGTTTACTTCAATTCCTCTTTGTGTGAGCATGAAACCTAAGAATTTGCCCGCTTCTACTGCGAAGGTGCATTTTGCGGGATTGAGTCGTATGTCATGCTTCCTTATAGTGTCGAACACCTGAGCCAGGTCGGTCAGTAATGTCTCTTCGCTTTGTGTCTTTATTAACATGTCGTCCACGTAGACTTTCATGATTTTTCCGATATGATCTGAAAAGACTTTATTCATTAGCCTTTGATACGTAGCTCTCGCATTCTTGAGACCAAAAGGTATCACTATGTAGCAGTAATTTGCTTTTGGTGTTAAAAAAGAGGTCTTTTCTTGATCTGGTGGATACATGGAGATTTGGTTGTATCCGGAATATGCATCCATAAATGAAAGGTATCTATATCCGGATGAAGCATCTACCAGAGCGTTGATACTTGGGAGTGGATAAGGATCTTTTGGGCAGGCTTTGTTGAGATCGGTGTAGTCGGTGCACATTCGCCATTTCCCATTTGATTTTTTCACCAAGACGACGTTAGCTAGCCATAGTGGGTACTTGACTTCTCTTATGAATCCTACCTCCAGTAGTGCTTGTACCTGTTCTTCCACAGCTTGGGATTGTTCTGGCCCAAGTTTTCTTCGTCTCTGCTGTACCGACCGAGATCCTGGATAAACCACCAACTTGTGACTCATTAGCTTGGGGTCTATGCCTGGCATGTCTGCAGCTTTCCATGCGAAGAGATCGACATTATCTCGTAAGAACTGTACTAGTAATTCTTTTGCGTTTCCTTTCAGGATCGTGCCAATATTAGTTGTTTTGTCCGAGGTGTCTCCAATCTGAACTTTCTCTACCTCTCCTTCGGGCTGTGGACAGAGTTCTTCTCGTCTCTGAACTCCACCAAGCTCAATTGTATGGAACTCTTCTCCTCTGCCTCTGAGGTTTAGACTTTCGTTATAACAGCGGTGTGCCATCTTTTGATCTGCTTTTATTGTAGCTATCCCTTCTGTAGTTGGGAATTTCATGCATAGGTGTGGAGTTGAGACAATTGCGCCGAGTTGATTTAGTATTATCCGACCTATTAGGGCATTGTAGGCTGAACTCACGTCGACCACGATGTAGTCTATCTTGAGTGTTCTGGATTGGTTCCCTTTTCCGAAGGTTGTATGTAGTGACATGTATCCCAGTGATTGTACTGGGGTATCGCCCAGTCCGAATAGGCTGTTCGGGTATGCTCTAAGCTCCTTTTCTTCTAAGCCGAGCTTGTCGAAGGCAGTTTTAAATAAGATGTCGACGGAGCTCCCTTGGTCTATTAATGTGCAGTGGAGATTGGCGTTCGCCAGTCTGATGGTGATGACCATGGGATCATCGTGTCCTGAGATGACACCTGATGCGTCTTCTTTGGTGAATGTGATTGTAGGGATGTCGGGTGCTTCCTCTTTCCCTTATTCATAATTCAACTGATAAACATAATTGACTTCCTGACTAAGATTTACAAGATAACCATAGATTGCTTCAAACCAACAATCTCTGTGGGATTCGACCCTTACTCACGTAAGGTATTACTTGGACGACCCAGTGCACTTGCTGGTTAGTTGTGCGAAGTTGTAAGAGAGTAATGTGAACAGTAACATTACAATTTCGTGCACCAATGGACATGTCTTTCTGGCGTACGAGGTGATCACTCAGCTCGTCCGACATCTTCATCTCTTCGTCTTTTTCTCTGTTCATCATCTCGGGTGGCTAGATACCGATTTAGTTTTCCTTCCCTTACTAACTTTTCTATGATGTTTTTTAGGTCGAAGCACTCGTTGGTGGAATGTCCTCGGACCCGATGATATTCACAATATTCGTTCCGATTTCCTCCTCCTCTTTTGCCTTTGAGTGGTCGAGCTGGGGGTATCTTTTCTGTGTTACAGACTTCTTTGTAAATATCCACAAGGGACACCCGAAGAGGGGTGTAATTATGATACTTTTTGATTTTTCGCCCGTTCGGTCTTCCTTCTTCTTGGATTCTTTATCTTTATCTCGGTAGGTGAAACCGGATTTCGAGGCTTCTCCAAGTCGGGAATTTTCTTCCATGTTGATGTACTTCTTTGCCTGCTCTTGTACTTCATCTAGAGATGTGGGGTATTTCTTTGATATAGATTGGCTGAAAGGTCCCTCTCGTAAGCCGTTGATGAGGCCCATGACGGCAGCCTCTGTTGGCAAGCTTTGTATATCCAGGCATGTTTTGTTGAATCTTTCCATGTAGTTGCGAAGACTTTCTCGATCTCCTTGCCTTATTCCTAGTAGGCTGGAGGCGTGCTTGGCCTTGTCTTTTTAGATGGAGAATCTAGCCAAGAACTTTTTGGCTAGGTCGTCAAAGCTTGAGATGGACTTAGGAGGTAAGTTGTCGAACCATCTAATTGTTGTCTTTGTGAGAGTCGTTGGAAAAGCTTTGCAGCGAATGGCGTCTGAGGCGTCGGTGAGGTACATTCTGCTTCTGAAGTTGCTGAGGTGATGGTTGGGATCTGTAGTGCCATCGTACAAAGTCATATCCGGAAGTTTGAAGTCTTTAGGGATTTTAGTCTTCATGATTTCCCTAGTGAATGGGTCTTGATCCTTGCGAGAGTTGTCCTCAGGGGTGGTTCGGGTACCCTTTGCTTTGAGATCGGCTTCAAGTTGTAGGAGTTTATCTTCTAATTCTCGACGTCGCCATAACTCTCTTTGAAGATCTTTGCTGACTTCTTGCTGGTACTGGCTTTCTTTTTCGAGTTGCTTTAGGCGATCTTGAAGTGCTTCTATTACTCCCGGATGTGATGAGTTTTTGTCTCCGTTAGATTCTGGAGTATCCTTTGGTGTGGCATCCGTGTTTTTGTGCGGCGTTCTGTCCTCTGAATCTGAGTTGTGGTCGCTATCCTGTTCGTCCGCCATGGTGATGGGATGACTTCCAGGTTTCCCGGCAACGGCGCCAATGTTCCGAGGGTTACCTGAAACTGTAGGTCGATCTCGGATGAGATCTTCTGTACTGGTCGGAGATGACGTGTCTGGCTGGCTGGTGGCGGCCGGAGCTATTGTGTCCGACTTGTTGGACTGGCTGCACTTCTGATCCTTGGTCACCGGAGGGTGGGGGTACCTGCAAGAGACTCCGATGCTTAAGTTAGCACGGGTATTAAGCAGGTTTTATTGTAGAATCAGAGTATGAGTTATACCTGGGTGCTCCAGTGTATTTATAATGGTCGTGGGCTGACCTTCTTAGGTAAGATAAGTTAGTTATCTTATCTTATCTTATCTTATCTTTGGGCGAGGTCAGCTTATCTTCAAGGGAACCGCCTTTATCTCTATAGGCTTGTACTGCCTTTGGATTTGGGTCGTGTTCCTCTATTTGGGCCCTTTACTGGGCTTTCCTGTTGATTTGGCCGATCTCTTTAAGAAGAGATCGGGTAGTCGGACCTGAAGAGGTCGGTCGCCATGTCGCTAAACATCCCGGGTCAGAGAGCTCGACCCAGGGTATGAACAGCTACCTTTAGATTGGGCTGTGTTCCTTCGTTTGGGCCTACTTGGGCCTCTGTGGCATTTTGTCCGAGCTCTTTGTGAAGAGGTCGGTCATTGGCTGAGCTCTTTGAAAAGAGGTCAGATAGTCTGACCTGAAGAGGTCAGTCGGCTTGTCGCTAAACATCCCGGGTCGGACAGCTTGACCCAGGGTATGAACACTTGGTGTCCTTGAAAGTACTGCCGCAGCCTGCGCGATGATGTCAGAAGCGTATATGCCACTTTCTACAGCTTGCTATACCTTAGCTCTGCTACTTGTAGTGCTTTACTCACAAAATATATCGGTTGTTGAGTCTTCCCCTCTTCTCGCACCAAGACCGCTGCCAAGGCCTCGTCGGTTACTGCCAAGTACAAGTATAGCGTTTCTCCCTTCTTAGGTCTTGCGAGGACGGGTGGTGCCGAGACTATTTCTTTGAATTGCTTGAAAGCTTCTTCACATGCCGGGGTCCACTCAAACGTGATCCCTTTCTTCATCAGGTTAAAGAAAGGTAGAGCTTTGGCCGTTGACGCGCCGAGGAAACGGGATAGTGCTGTGAGTCTGTCCGCCAACCTTTGGACATCTTTCACGCTTCCCGGGCTCTTCATTTGAAGGATTGCGTCGTATTTTTCTGGGTTGGCCTCCACCCCTCGTTGGGTTATCATAAACCCCAAGAACTTACCGGCTTCGACGGCGAAGGCACACTTCAGCGGATTGAGCCTTATTCCGTGTTGATGAAGAGACGCGAAGACGCTTTCCAGGTCACTTAAAAGGGCCTCGGACCTGGCGGTCTTGACCAAGATATCGTCTATGTATACCTCTACCGTCTTACCGATGAGGTCCCTGAAGACCTTGTTCATCAATCTTTGGTATGTGGCCCCTGCATTTTTCAGTTCGAACGGCATGACTTTGTAGCAATATGTCCCTCCCGGCGTTATGAATGCCATTTTTTCTTCATCTGGTGGGTGCATCGGTATCTGGTTATACCCAGAATAGGCATCCATGAAGCTCAGATATCGGTAACCTGCCGCCGCGTCGACAAGAGCATCGATATTCGGTAAGGGGAAGGAATCTTTGGGACATGCTTTGTTAAGGTCGGAGTAATCCACCCACATTCTCCATTTCCCGCTAGGCTTTTTAACCAGGACCACGTTTACAAGCCAAGTCGAGTAATCGAGTTCCCAAATAAAGCCCGCTTCCAGTAGGCTGGCCGTCTATTTGGCCACCTCTTTCGCCCTTTCTTGGGACATTTTTCTCCTCCTTTGGGCCACTGGCTTTGCCTCCGGTCTCACGGCCAGATGGTGTGACATGAATTGGGGGTCTATACCCGGCATGTCAGCCGGCGTCCAGGCAAACAAGTCGCTGTTGGCTTTGATCATCTCTATGAGGGGTTCTTTCAGGTCATGGGGCAGATTCCTATTTACAAAGGTAAACTTCTCATCTGAATCGCCGACCCTGAACTTTTCGAGGTCTCCCTCTGGTTCCGACCTGGGTTTGTCATCAACCCTGGCGTCTAGGTCGGCAAGAAAGACACCAGATGCTTCTTTAGATTTCTTTCTCAAGGAGAGGCTGGCGTTGTCGCATGCGACTGCCGTCTCTAGCTCTCCCCTGATGGTCTTAACTGATCCATCATCAGCAACAAACTTCATTAGTAATAGCTTGGTGGAGATCACCGCTCCAAATTCGTTGATGGTCTTCCTCCCCAGGATGAGGTTGTAGGCCGTCGAGTCTCTTAAGACCACGAACTCCGCCATTAGCGACCTCTTTCCCCTGCCTCCGCCTATGGAAACCGGGAGGGAAATTACGCCGTCTGGCTTGATGAAGTTATCACCTAGGCCTACCATGCCGTGCTGGTGACCTCTGAGGTCGGCGTCTCGTAGGCCCAGGGCATCAAATACATTGCGAAACATGATATTGGAATCAGCTCCTGTGTCCACCAAGATCCGCTTTACTAGGCCGGTGCTCACCCTGGCCGTGATCACCATCGGTGGGCTCTCCGCAACCTCATCGAACCATTGATCCTCGGAGCTGAAAGATATCGAGGGTAACCTCCGAGAGGTCGGCGCGGGGCCAGAGGACATAGCTAGAACCTTGGCGTCCTTCTTACTAGCCGACTTCGACCTGGGAGGGACATCCCTTCCAATCACCATATTCACCACGGTGAGGGCACGCTCTGCGTCCTCCTCAGGTTCCCGTATCTGCTTTACAGCGCGGCTTTTGTCCTCGGTTGATCGGTGATGTGCGGAAAACAATCCGACACAAAACTCACCGGCAAGTGCACCGGGTCGCATCAAGTAATTATAACTCACGGGAGTGAGGTCGATCCCACAGGGATTGAAGGATTGAGCAATTTTAGTTTAGTGGTTGATTTAGTCAAGTGAATCATGATTTGGTTGAGAGATTTATGATTTGCAGAATTTAAATTGCATGGAAAATAAAGGGAATGGGTAATTTGCATGAAATTAAAGAGAACTGAAATGTTAAAGTGCTAAATCTTAAAGAGCAAGAAATTAAATGGCAGAAACTTAGAACGCAAGAAATGTAAATTGCAGAATCTTAAAGTGCAAGAAATGTAAATGGCTTGAATTGTAAAGGGAATTGGGAATTGGATTTGCAGAAATTAAACAAGGAAAAGTAAAATTCAACACACAGAAGAGTAGAAGATGCCTTGGGTTGAATCGGATCTAAAACAGAAATATAAAAGAGCTTGAAGAGCAGTAAACAGAGAAATTGAAAATGGGAATCCAGATCTCAGGACTCAAGAGACTAGATAACCAAGTATAGATCTCAATGCCTTCCTAGATCCAACAAGAGCAATTGCAAAGGAAATGTAAATTGCAGAGAAAGTAGAAGAATAAGCAATTAATAGAAACTGAAATTCAATTGTGCAGTAAGTAAACAGAGAGATCTCAGGATGAGATTGAAATAGAATTCCTTCAATTCTCCAACCTAAGATCCAAGCAAATGTAATTGAAATTGAAAGCAAGAAAACTAAGAGGAAGGGAATTCAATTCTCCTTCCCCGAGACTTAGAAACTCAAAATTACTCAACACCAAAAGCTCTCCGAAAACTCCCTACGAAAACTAAAGGAAAGCTCCCCTAAAAACTTAAATCCTAAGCTATTTATACACTTTCTTCAAATGGTCTTCAAGCTTTGAATTGGGCCTTTGCTCTTGATGGAATTGGGTTGATAGAGGACTTGGTTGATTGCTCTTGGAGTTGGAGAGAGAACCGAAGTGAACCGGGTTGGAAATTATAAAAGCTTGAGTAAAAGTTTGAGTAAAAGTTTGAGGCAAACTTTTACTCAAACTTTTTACACCAGCTGCTCCATTCTTGCTGCTACCAACGTTTGAGCTAAAGTTTGGGATCAAACTTTTGCTCAAACGTTGGCCCCCTTATGCACACTCATGGCGCCAACGTTTGCCAAAAAGTTTGAGGCAAACGTTGGCGCAAAATTTTTGTCTCCAAGGTGTGTTGCTGATGGCGCCAATGTTTGCCAAAAAGTTTGAGGCAAACGTTGGCGCAAGCTTTTGTCCTCCAGGGTATTGATTTGTGATGCCAACGTTTGCCAAAAAGTTTGAGGCAAACGTTGGCGCAAGCTTTTTTTCCAAAAGTTTGAGCTAAAGTTTGAGGCAAACTTTTGCTCAAGCTTTTTGTTCCCTGGGGTGTTTTCACTTATTCCGAAAGTTTGAGGCAAACTTTTGCTCAAACTTTTTGTTCTCTCTTGCTCCTAGCCATTCCTTCTTGCTTCAACTTTTCTCCAAGCTTTCTTCACCTATCATTAATCAACCAAACACATCAAAGCTATGCTCAAAATCATGAGATTGTCATTCTTTCATAATATGTGGCAATTATAGCATAAATCCTCATAAAATTGCATTAATTTATCTATGGTTGATTAAATCAATGGAAACATGAAAATCTACCCAATTGGCTTGCTTGTGGCTCAAGAAAGTGCATAATTCAATTGAAAACAAAAGAAAAAGGCTAGTGAAACTAGGCTAAGATGACTTGTCATCAATCGGTCCCTCCTCCTAGGTTCCCTTATTAGGTTGGCAAACTCAGCCAGCTTTCCTTCTCGGATGGCCTGCTCTAGGGCGTCTTTCAGGTCAAAGCAGTCTTGGGTCTTGTGGCCATATCCCTTGTGATAATCATAATAGAGGTTTTTGTTTCCTCCCATCCTGTCCCTGAGTTGTCGGGGCTTCGACAAGATGCCCTTGTCGGCGATTTGCTGATAAACCTCGACGATTGGAGCCGCTAGGGGGGTGTAGTTTGTGAACTTCCCAACACGGGGAAAGGGTTTGAAAGTCTTGGCTGTTTCTCCGTCTCTGGAGTGTTCCTTGGACCTCTTGCCGCCACTGGATGGGCGGACACTAGGGTATGTAAGCTATCGTTTATTAGCTGCCACGACCTGACTTACCTCTTCATCATTAATGTATTCCCTGGCTACGTTTTGGATTTCCTGCATTGTCCAGATGGGCTTGGTGGTGAGGTGTTTTTGTAAATCCCCATTTAGCAAACCGTTGGTCAAGCACAAGCTGGCCACCGAATCAGTTAAGCCATCTATCTCGAGGCACTCATCGTTGAATCTGTCCAGGTATTTTCTGGTCGGCTCGCCGTTTCGCTGCGTCACCCCTAGCAGGTTAATCGGGTGTTTTGCTTTGGCGATGCGCGTGGTGAACTGTGCCAAGAAAGAACGACTGATGTCGGCAAACGTGGTTATGAAGCCTTGGGGAAGGGCATTAAACCAGCGAATCGCCGGCCTGGCTAAGGTTACCGGGAAAGCCCGGCATCTTACTTCGTCGCCTACCCCTTCCAGGTTCATCCTGCCTCGAAGGCCGTTAGATGTTCCTGGGGATCTTTAGTACCGTCGTACCTCATATCTATCGGCTTGTCAAAGTGCTTCGGTAGTCGTACTCCGAGGATCGAGTTGTGGAAAGGGGTTCCCCCATGACCACCGGTTGCCTTTCCCTGTCGTGTTCTCTGTTAGGCCAGCCTCTCCTCGTCTTTTCTTGGCGGTGCACTTGTTGTGGTCGGCTTCTTCTTCTTCGTCCTCTGTCTCTTTTCCAATCTTCTTCTTCGGTGTCTCTCGTTGGCAATCGGTTGTAGACCAGCGGGTCTCACCTTCTCCTTGGCACCCCTCTGCTCTCCTGGCTTTCTGATTCTGTCCGCGAGCTCGCGGTTTGCGTGGAGCGACTCCTCTGGAGGCTCCTATATCCCCTTTGAGTGGATCAGGAAGGCTCCTGGCTAGGAGTGGGCTGATGACTTTCACGGTTGGCTACTTCTCGCTCCAAGTTCTGCACCCTGTGGTGCAGCTCTTGTATTATCCTAGCGCTGTCGCTGCCTGTCCCTCCAAAGGGTCGTCCCTCTGTGTGTCACGGGGGAGATCTGCTGCCTTCGCGAACGGTTGCTCTAGCGGCTACTCCATTACCTCAGGGATCTATCCCCTCCTCACGGGTCCCGGCGCCGCCGTCGGCCACTCCAGAAACCAAAGCAAAATCCATGTTGGCTAGAGGTCCCCACAGACGGCGCCAATGTTCGGTAAGTCGGGTTACCGGACGGTTTAGATATGAAGATGGGTCCTGCCTTGGTCTGAGTCCTGGAAACAGTTCACGCTATCTGCTGACTTTCCGAGCTCCTGATGGGTTGAGGGGGTGCCACCTGCAAGGATACTCCGACGCCCAAGTCAGTATAGGGTGCAGGTGGAAAAAGAGGAAAGTTATGATGACGTACCTTGTAGGAGGGGTAGGACCCTCCCCTTATATACCCTGTCAGTAGGGCGGACCCCGCAAGGTGAGGCCACCTTCCAGGAAGCTTCGCTTCCCCCAGCTGTCAGTCAGGACGCGTGTTCGGGTCCTGGGTCCGGACAGATTGTAAGCACCGACCTAGCCGTGCAGGCCGGTCAGTTGCAGGTCGGACGGTAACCCTGCTCAGCTGGGCTGGGCCGCAACAAATTATTTATTAATTATATTTATCGACAAATTTTTTCACCTTTTTAATGAATTTTTAGGGTTTTAAAAGGTTGACATTTAACAAAAGTTTCTAAAACTCTTAGCTTGTGAATAATTAAATTTGTGAATTAACATCAATTATTCTTTTAAAGCATTTTTCTTTAAACTCCTGCGAATATACGCTTTAGAAAGTATTTTAGTGAAGAAAATATATAAAAGATATATATAAGATCTCAAATTCAAATAAAAATATGTTCTTATATGATCCAAAATATTAGAGGCCCAAGGTTATACTATAGAAAAGAAAGGCGAAGATTAGACTATTCTACCTTATTTGGCCTATTAATATAGTTATCAGAATCGAACCGGTAATTGAACTAGTCATATTATTGAATTATATTGGTTCAATTGATAAATTATTGATTTAACCGGTTAATCCGATCCCACATAAATATAATATATAAAATAGTCAAAAGTTTAAAAATTAAAATTTAAAAAACATATTTTCAATAACATTTTAATAAACATTAAGTCTCAAATCCTAAAAATAAGTTATACGAAAATAAATATAAAATTTATTAGTACCTTTACATTAGTATCTCAATTTAACATAATGAAAATAATAATTCATGGATTATATTCAAGGAGTAATTTCAAAGTCTGGATATCTTTCTTAGCTTCATCTGACAAATCTGGAACTATATCCTAATTAGTTTCATTTTGATTTGTATTTTTCACAAAATTATTATTAACTTCATCATCATCTCGATCATCTTTTAGATTTAATTGATCTAGCATTTCAATAATGTTTCATAAATCATAATCAATAATAAGGTAAAATATTTGGTTAAAGCATTACAAAATCATCCCTAACAAAAACATACCCAAATCATCTAAAGCTGATTGAAGAGACATATTTGCAAGATCATTCCGTAAAGCATCAACTTCTTCAGGAGTTAAAAATAGTGGTGAATCTTCCATTATCCATTTCGAATGATCCTCAAATGCATCAAGACAAATTGGATCATAACTTTGCTTTCTCATTCGATTCCTATATTATCAATTAACTTGATTATTCTTATTATGACTAAAAATTTAAAATAATGACTTCAAGAAATAATAATAATAAAAAGTACCTTTGTTGTAGCCTTAAGTTGTAATGAACATAAACAATATCATTAAGCTTTTGATACTTTAACCGATTCCTTTTCTTTGAGTGAATGTGTTAAAAAATACTCCAGTTACACTCACAACCTGAAGAACTACAAGTTTGACTCAAAACACGAATTGCTAACTTTTACAAGTTTGGTGCTCCACATCCATAAGATTTCCAACATTAATCTTAACATAAAAAAATTAATATATCACAATCATTAAAATAAAATCATAAACATATCACAATCATAGAAGAATAATTTTAATAAAAAATTTACTAGGCATCATTGTGCTTCACTCACGTATTGCAGACTGTCTTCCAAAGTCTTGTTTAGCATTCTTAAAGATTCTTATCTCACTTGTCAATTTATAATTCAAATCTGCATCACCGTAAGCATATCTCTTAATGACATTTAATAGGCCAGAAGTTGTTTGCTTGTGCTTTTCAAATTCTCCAGCATTAAATCGAAAAGCTGGATTTAACTAATAACCAGCAGCATGAAGGTTTTTTCGAAGTTGTGAATCTCAACGTGTATTTAAAATCTTCAAATAAGGATCAACAACCCTCTTTTTTTCTGAAACCTCTTCACTATTTCTTCTCTAGCCTTATGATAAGCTGAATAAAGAAAACCCATGGCAACTCTGTCTTCACTATCCACAATACGTAAAACACTTTTTTTTTTTTTTTGAAACCTCTTCACCATCTCTTCCCTAACCTTATAAATAGCTTGATAAAGGAAACCCGTTGAAGCTCTATCTTCACTATCCACAATACGCAATACACGAAAAAGTGGCCCAGTAAGCTTAACAATATCAGTGCATTGATTCCAAAATTTAGAATCTAAGACTTGATCCACAAACTTTTAAGCTTTAGCTTCTTTAGAGTAAGCTGAGCTTGTCTATTCTCTAGATGTCACTATAGCTCTCAATGGATCATTTTGAGCTAAAATACTTTACAAAATAATAAAATTAGTGGCAAACCAGCAAGTTGGAGTTGGATGAAGTATTTCTCGTCCGCCTGTGAACTTTCTCATCAAGTATAAAGGATGGCAATGGTTATAGATATATTTCATAATCATTGAAAGGTTGTGACACAGTTTCACTCACTTCCTTTAACTTTCCAATATCCTGAAACATCAAATTAATACAATGTGCTGCACAAGGAGACTAATACAATCTAGAAAACTCTGATTCCAACAACCTTCCAGTAGCAACATAATTTGTAGCATCATCCGTCACTACATGTACAACATTCTCAGCACCAACAAATAATACAACATCCCCAAGTAACTTAAACAAAGCATCATCAGTTTTTGAGACATGAGAAGTATCAACTGACTTTAGAAAAATAGTTCTTTTAGGTCAATAAACCAAGAAATTAATTAAAGTACACCTACAACGATCAGTCCATCCATTGGACATGATAGTACATCCAGTTTGTTTCCAAACCTCACGATAATATTCAATTATTTTCTTTACATCTTCAACCAATTTACTCAACAAATATCCACGAACTCTTCCATAATTTGGCCCTTTATACCCTATACCCATGTTTGCAATAGTATCGATCATCGGCTGATAATAAGCTGAATTAACCACATTAAATGGTACAGAGGCATCCATCTTCCATCTCGCAATAGCAATATCACACTTCTTCACAATTTCTTTGCTTTGGAGAACACTTTTGATAGTTGGTTGAGCTCCAGGTGTTGCTGCCGGTGGAAAAAAATATTGTAATCCCTTGAGTTGTTTTTCTTTTCTTGAGCTAGGTGCTAGAAGCCTTGATTTTTGTTGTTGTCGCATCTCATTACGTTCAATCTCATCAAATTCTCTTTCAACTCCATCACAAGAATTATAAATTTCTGCATATTCTTCTTGAGTTTCCCTTTTCTTGGTTTGAAGATCATCAATATTTTGATTGAATTGGTGTCTCAGTACAGCTAGCACCTTTCAACATGCCTCAATATCTCTGCCTTTTTCAGCCAAATAATGCTTAACCCGGTTAATTCCTCCACCCCTAATAAGCTTCTCACAATAAATACATAACAGAACTATTTTTCTTTATCCACAACTTATTTACAATGGCCCCATGCAAGATTAGTTTTTTCTCTATTACTATTTTTTTGGGTTCAAATTGTTGCATCAGGAGTTGATCCTTGTTCTTAGGAAGTTGGTGTTTTTGATCGTGTATTTGATGAAGCCATCCTAAATTCCTAATCAACCAGAACTAAATGACTAATCTACAGGAATAATACACAACAATAATCTACTAAGAATGATATACAACAACCACCAACATATATAACAGATAATCAACAATCAATAATCTAACAAAAATAGATAATCAACAAACTGAACCAGTGTTATCAATTTCTGTTTGAACTGAATAGAAATCAAACATAAATCAACAATCAATAGAAATCAAAAATAAAAATACATCAACAAACTAAAACAGTGTTATCAATTTCTATTTGAACTTAACAGAAATCAAATATAAATCAACAATCAATAGAAATCAAACATAAAAATACATCAACAAACTGAACCAGTGTTATCCATTTCTGTTTGAATTGAACAGAAATCAAACATAAATCAACAATCAACAGAAATCAAACATAAATTATTGAAAATTTAAAAGATTGAATAACTTTAAAAAAATAAAAATACATACATGGTTGATGCACCGCCGGCAGAGAAGAGGGAGACCGGAGAAGAAGCACGGCGCCGACAACGAGCAGTAGCAGGAGGCGATGGACACACAGGATAGGAGGCGACGAGCAGTAGCAGTAGCAGGAGGCGACAGACACACAAGAGCCGACGATGTTCGAATGTTCGATGAAGGTGGCACTAGCTGTGGTGGGTCATGCGGTTGTGAGACTGCGAGCATGGTGAGACGGTGAGGTGGCGCTAGCTGAACGGGTCTCTCTCACTCTCTCACACTCTCAGTCTTAGACTCTCAGCTCTCAGGTGGTTTCTCTCATGGCCGAAAGGGAATGGGTTTGGGAAACAGGGAAAGGGGATGAGGAATGAGGCTTCGAGCTACTGGGGTTTCCTTCAACTCAGTTTATTTTTTTTAATCGAAAAGACGTCGTTTCATGTGATGGAAAAAAAATTAAGAGTTTGAACCGGTCCAAGTTAAATCAAACCTGCCGGTTCACCAATTTTTGTCAAATCTGAACGGTTCAAACTGATTCTTACCGGTTCTCTTCCCTGTCCGGTCAACAAGCTCACCCGGACTAGCTTGGTCACCAGTTTACCAGGTTTCCGATCCGACCGGGTGGGTCGGTCCATTTCTGATAACACTGCCTATTAAGGCAGGAAGACTTCCCTACTAAAAGAGTCGACCGGGTCAATACGTTTGAAATTAAAGGGTTTCAATTCGAGTTCCAAGACCCACGACTCAACCTCACTTGGAGACCAAATAAGTGGCTCTCCCCACTTACTACTTCGATTATTCTACTTGCAGTAGAATAATCACTGACTCTGCAATAATCATCTATACATAAAGAAAGTAACTGTCAACCATCAACAGAAAATTTCTTATCTTGTGATTGAATCAAGCTACTCCACTCTATAAATACCTTCACACTTCAAGTAATTATTATTCAGTTTTTACCTACACACTACTAAAACATGCTAACTTGGATATAGGAGTCCTTTCTAGGTACTCTCCAATTGATGTCTCAAGAGTACACAAAGGAGCGTTACCTCACCTAGACAACCTAGATTAAACCCATCTTTCTCATATAAGTTTCGGGTAGACCCGAAACATTGACGTCATTATAGGGGACTCGAAGTGCATCCAAAATACATGGCACAAAAAAAACGTTGGGTCACACAAGACTTCGGATTCGAAGTCTTGTATGAGAACTAGGAGCCATCGTAGTCCATTCCTACAACAACCACCACTGATTTCTTACCACGTGGCTCTACAAGTCCACATTTTCTCATCTCATCAAATGAGCCCAACTAACAAATTGCCACGGAACTAATGGGACTAGTACATGTCAAAATGTCGATTGGCTTTGTTGGAGGTAGAACTCGCATGTCATAGAGAAGTAAAGCAACAGTTGTAGCATGAGTTGCATCATTAGAAAGAAGTTGATGAAAATATTTGACCTCTAGAAGCTAAACTCAGAAACAACAAAGCATGAAATGACCACAAGTTGACTTACTATTACTATGATTGTGAAGACCCATTCTTCAAGGTAATAATGCGAAAACAAGTGTCTAAAAACTTAAAAATCTTAAAAATGGTATTGTATATACAACTCCACCAATCCGAGACATCATCTCACCAACTTTAGAAGTCAAATGTACTTGGTGGGAGCTTTCGATGCAACTCGATAGTGCAAGAATTTTTCGACTACACTGACCAAGACTGCTCAAAAATGGTTCGACAACTTTCTAGCCCCCATCTTAGTAACTTATTTTAATGACTTACCCAAAAATTTCGTAGCTCATATTTCCATCTAGAAAGAAAAGGTAAAATACGTGCCAAGTTTGTCAGGGATAAAATAAGAGCCCGAAAAGATATTAAGAACATATATATAGAGAAGTTCAACAAAGCTCGTGTGGAAATACAAAATCTGTCAATAGAGGCAGCCATCATGAGGCTATTGAATGGTCTAGGAGATGGGCGTTCTCTCAGTCCATCTTCAAGCGCCATCCAATTTCCATGGCTGATGTTCAGGAACAGGCAAAAAAAATATATGAATATGAAAAAAGTAGCATAAATCCAAAAATTCTAGCAAACTCGAGATAAGAAATTGGCAAAGAAAGAAGGATTTAACTCGCGCAATTTCACTAAAAGATATAATTCATTCAACCCTTTATATATCTCTTTTGGTATCCAAAACTATCTGGAGCATGATAGGTGGGAACAAGATGAAATATTGCTGCCTTGCTTCTCACCATTCCGTTGAGATGGACTCGCGTTCTTATTACCGTTATATCGCCATGCGGATTTGCTTTCTCTCTGCTATTTATCCTACTTAGATGGGTTCCTTCCTCTCTACCGTCCCACGGGCCATAGTGGATCCCTCCCGTTTTTATGGCATTAAAGTCTGCAAAAAGATCAAACTCTATCACGCTGTCTGGATCAGTTCCTTCCTCACATTTTTCAAATAGGATACTCATTCTTTTGTTCAATTGTGCCCCTGTCAAGTAGGAATTTTATGATTTATACCATTTTTAGTTCTTGATTTGAACAAATTGTGAGATTATTAGATGTTTTCTTAAGGTTAAGTGTATTTTAGATTTGAAATTTTAATTTGGGGCAAAATTTTCAAATTTTGGATGTGAGAAATAAAAGTGTACATAGAGTATCATTTACGACTGTGAGATCAAAAAATTTAGAATTTTTCTTTTAGTATAATATAATTTAATGACCAAAATATTATGATTTGTAAGGAATTATATATGCTTAATTTTAGATATGATAGTCACATGATTGTTTTGTTAGATTGTTCTTATTGAATCTATCCAAACCTTGGAGAAAAACATTTGGTTTTGTTATCAAGGACAGACTCTAAATCTACAAGAGTTTATCAAGTCACATCAATTACATCAGAATCTATATATACAATAACCTCTCTTACAAAATAAATCTAACACACATAAAATCAGCTTTTAACTCATAGAATATAGTATTATTGAATAATGACTCAATCACAACTTCATTATCCATGCATGATTTAGTTGTAGTTCCTTTGGGTCACTAACAATTTATGTCCTTCATGCAAACTTTAACGTTTTGTCAATATAGTTCATTTTCTTTGAATGCTTCCTGACACGCCACTTCTATTCCTCGTGTCCCTAAAACTTCTCATCCCTATGTCATTCCTCTATGACCCTAATGAGTCCACTTACTATTGTTGTTATCCACCATATGTAGTCATTCCTTTCTAAATTTGAACTCTTTGTCTCCTTTAAATTCCACCTCATCAACATATATTGGAACCATTGCTTCAAATTCAAAGCTCTATTCTTCAAAAATCGCATGTACCGGCATGTTTTTTTTTTCTACCCTTGACCCATTCAACAATATTTTTATTGTTCACAACCATTACTAGCTCCTAATCATATACTTCGAGTTCATCTAGTAAGAATTATAATGACAATTGCAAGCCTATCAATATTGTTTTTTCCTCTATCTTTTCAACAACCAACTCACCTATATGGCACCTCAAAATCCCATTTGGATATTTTAAATTACCATCCTTTACATATGTTTTGGATTTTGGTTTAAAAACAACGTAATTTCATTAAATCCGTTTTCTTTCTTTCATAATTTGTTCATTACTTCTATCTTCGTTTCTTTCTATTCTTTTAACCAGACATAAGTACCTTTATTTATTTCCATAATGCTGTCCAATGAACAATTTTAATTATTTTCAAAGATTCTCAAGTTTCTACAATTTCAAATAGTCCGAACAATTGATAAACCATATTTTTATGTCATTTAGTTACACGCAATTTATCCCTCCCTAACATAAGGCTAACCATCAAATCTTAGAAGAAAAATTGTATTGTACAAATAAATGATTTACCATTTCTAACTCACCACTATAGAGTATAGTATACATTGCCTCTCCTTGATTTATGATGTTCCTCCTCAATAGCTTGTCCTTCATGTTTAATCCATTCAAGATCAGGAATAATACAAGAAACTATATTCTTGGAGGCACAAAATCTTTTCACACATTGTCAAAAATATGAGTCATGGTTGGCAAATTGTATATTCTTGCTATTGTTGTGTTGGTGAAAGATTTTACGCTATATGTCATGTCCTCTCCAGGAGCCCACACCAAGCTATCCTTGTA
>NC_029789.2:125452604-125456985 GCF_000816755.2 Arachis ipaensis | reverse complement strand
GTAAAGCTATATATTTAAAAAAAAATTTAAATTTTATTTATTTATTTATTAGAAATGTCTGGGCTGTATTGAGATCACATTAATTTAAATGAATCTAGGTTCACACTAAATATATTGAATGTATTTATCAAACCTCAACACTAGCAAAAATACAAATGAACCTAAATTTATTGTAATAAACACTTAAACTATTTACCACAACACAATTACAGAAACTAATTTGAAAAACAAAAAAATCACTATTTAATAAAACATAACACAAATCAGAAATTAACCTTCATTTTCAATAAAGAAAAAAATATTATATGAGTAAAATATAAATGAATCAAAATTTATTTTACTAAACACCAAAACTTCTATCATAGTGCATCATATCCTCTTTAGGATCATTCATATCTTGTGCATGATAAAGGCTGGAGTGTAGCTTGACTGAATTATTGATCCACTATCTAAAAACATCAACTGCAAAAGAAGTAAATCATATATTAGCAAATGTACTAACATGCACAAACACATTTTTGCCTAATCAAAAGCAAATTAATGTTACCTCATTTAGAGTTGTCTTTTTTTTTTATGCATTTGTGAACTTTTTTTTTTCATATTTGATCCCAATCTATTCTTGGGACATTCTCTTGTTCTAACACATGGGAACTTTGAAGGTCGTTGACATCATTCAACGTAGCATTTTCATGAGATAATGAACATTTACCTTTACTTTTGCTTGATATTCTTACATCTCAGCCGTGACATATTATTATAACACCACTATTATGTAATAACACACTTGGACTGCAAATGAATCGAAAAATATTATTATAACAACATCATTGTGTAATAATAAATGAACCGAAAATTGTGTATTCTATAAATCCAGAAACTTTTGCATTCTATCCAAATTCATAAACAACATTGATTTAGCAAAGAAGAATGAAATTATATATTATCACTTTATTCAATTATATTAGATTCCATTCCATTCCATTCAATTTGCCTTGAAAGTCATCTCATTATTTGGGACAAATTGTTTATCGACGATAACACACCTAGACTGCAAATGAACAAAAATATTATTATAACAACACCATTGTGTAATAACAAATGAATCGAAAACGGTGCATTCTATAAATTCAAAAACTCCTGCATTCTATTCAAATTCAAATTCATAAACAACACTGATTTTAGCAAAGAAGAATGAAATTATTCATTATTACTTTATTCAATTGCATTAGATTCCATTCTATTCCATTCAATTTTTCTTGAAGGTCATCCCAACTTTTGGGACAAATTGTTTATCGACAACACACCTGGACTGCAAATAAATCAAATATTATTATAACAACGCCATTGTGTAATAACAAATAAACCAAAAATTGTGCATTTTATAGATTCAGAAACTCCTGCATTCTATCTAAATTCAAATTCATAAACAACACTAATTTTAGCAAAGAAGAATGAAATTATTCATTATCACTTTATTCAATTGCATTTGATTCCATTCCATTCAATTCAAAATTCTTGAAGAATGAAACTAGATAAAATTAAGAACGATTCAAATCTCGTCCACTTGATTCGATTTAGAAGAATAATCCAAATTACTCTCATTCAACTGATTTGAACTTGAAATATTCATTGTTTTGGAACACGCAAAACCTAAACGATTTTAATTACACTATTCGATTAAAAAAAACAAATGCAGATAGAAAATTTGAAAAGAATGAGAATAAAATTCGAGGAGAACATAAGGAAATCAAAGAAGAAAACAAAAATCCAAAGAGAAAGAAATAATAATCAGACAAAAACATAGAGGAAAAAAAAAGGTTCACATTGAAGAGAAATGAACAAAAAGAGATTTACATTAAAGTCTGTTATAAATATAGCATGATTCTAAATCACTTGATTAGACTTAATTGATAAAATCACTTAGATACAAAGCATTTCTATTTAAACTTTTAATCCTTAATGTTTAAACAAATTAATAAATTAAGCATTAAACCAACACAACTTAATACAAAATGCAATAATTCTTTTAAATTATTAGGACAATTTACTCATTTAAATTGTTTAGAGAAATACGTTACCAGATTACAACTTTTTAAATATCTAAACGCAAATGCAATTTTTGCAATTATATATAAACCGCACCACCCTCCCACGAATTAGGTTGTACGTAAACCGCTACACCCTTCGCAGTTTACGTTGAATGGTGTGTATACAAAAACCGCTACACCCTGTAGCGGTTCATAAAAAAATCGGTGCATGAAAAAACTGCGGCACCCTCTAGCGGTTTCTTCAAAAATGACATGAGTATAAAATTCGCTCGAGGCAATAGCGAATTATTTATTTGGAGAATTTTTAAAGTTTGGTAAAAAAAGAAAGCAATGAAAAGATAAAAAAAAAGAAGTTAGAGAGAGTTTGAGTTTCTTAGAGCAAAAAGACAAATCAAGATGTTTAATATTTCAATTCAATTAGGATTTTCGAAACTCTAAGATTAATTTTATGAAATTTGTTTCAACTCCAAATTTTAAATCATCAAAAAAGAAGAACTAATTTATTGTTTTTTTAGATATTTATTTCATTTTGTACGGGACTTTTATTTACATATGTATAAGGCTTTTTAAATTTTACATAGAATATTTAGTTTCTTGTGTTTAATTTTATATTGCAACTTGTGTAGTCCCTTTCTTACAGCCAAAACTCTTCAGGTTGAATATATAGCCTTTTATCTATGAAATGTTGAATTTAGTTATATAAATTGTTGCTTATTTATAGTTTATGAGCTCTATTTAAGAAAGGATAAAAAGACTATTTTAATTAATTTAAAAAACTAGGGAAATCATTTTGTGTTAACGTATTAATTTGGTGATCGAAGAAAAGACTATATATTTGATTTATACCAATTTTTTTATAAATCGCTACATGGTGCACAGTTTCTACATGTACACCATTTAACGTAAATCACGACAAGGTGGAGTGATTTGCGTGTAATATAATTCTTGGGAGGGTGTCCCGGTTTATATATAATTGTGAAAGTTATATTTTTTTTTTAACTAAAGATAAAGAGATTCGAACTCGTGACCTCTTATATGAGTATGAGAATATTATGCTATTTGAGTTATAACTGATTATGTGAGTATTGCGAAAGTTGTATTTACGTGTGAATATTTAAAAGAATTTTGTTAGGTAGATAATGATTTTTGTAAACAATATGAACAATGGATTCTAGAATTGACCTAATAAAATAAAAAAATATACTCCATCTCTAAGTTATCTCCTAAACCTTAACATTAGAATAACCATCTGCACACCTAGTGAATTGAACATCCAGTCATTATTAACTGTATATGAGTAAATCAAATAAAAAAATAATCATCCAATTAAAATAATTAACATAATTATCTGTATACCTATTAAATTGAACATTCAATATATTTATTATTTACATTGTTTAGAATTTTTATTATCTATCTATATTTTTTCTATTTAAAAAATTATAATCTGATAACATATTTTTTCAAATAATTTAAATGAGTAAATTTGCCCAAATTATTACTCTATCCTTTAAGTATCCCGGTTCTAGAGGGCTAGAAAATGGGCAGCGGTTGGTGTGCATATATTAATATTTAATAGTAATAAAATAACAACGAACCCCGTCTCCCTGAAAATATCATTTTGTCCCTTATCTAATGACCATCACTATCAGGAAAATTCCAAATAGTCTTTTACTTTTTGTTACATAATTGACTTATTAACATGCGGTAAAAGTCCATCGTACTACCTCATCAGTCATCACAGAAAATTGAAAATTGAAAATTGTAGTATTAATTAATGTAGTATCCATTATAGTACATAATATAATTTAATTGGTTTAATTTGACACGTGCAACCTCAACTTTGGACGCATTCATCAATTATTTGGTTTCTTCACAAGCAAGGTTTTGATTTCTTTTTTTTTTTTACTTGCAGTACCCACTACTGTTTATCATATTCGTCTATAACATGCATGATTTCCTTCTAGAAAATGTCTACGTACATTACATATGATCGCAGTGTAAAGTATTATGTTATAGTATCTAATTACTATTTTATTCGATATTCATTCTAGAATGAATCAAAGAGGACTTGAACTACATTCATATACGAATCTGTTTGGGAAATTAATGGTGGCTGCTGCCTGCTTGTGGAAAACTTTATTCTTCATCATTGCATATTTGCTTTACCCAAGGTCAACGTTGAATGTGAAAGATTAAAGAGAATCTTTACATACACAATAACAATATAATAATTAATAATCTAATTGTTAAATGCAAATTACATTAAATAAATGAAGAGTTTTTTAGTAACCAAAATAATAATAAAAAATTGATTCACAAATTGAAGGTTG
>NC_029789.2:125452033-125452517 GCF_000816755.2 Arachis ipaensis | reverse complement strand
TTAAAATGGACGATTTCAAATAATAAGAAAAATAAACAATTTCAAATAATAGAAAAGATGGACAGTTTTAAAATAACAAAAAATATAAACGGTTTTAACTAACTAATTAATGGGCGACTGGATGCATGTAATTTGAAATTGCCTATTTAAAATCAACACATTATTTTCTTAAAAACCAACCCGCGTATGTTATTTGTTATTTTGAAACTGTCCCTATTATTTGAAACCACCTATTTTTTTCTATTATTTGAAAGGTTTCATTTTTAAGAGTTTGGTCTAATTTAAATTAGGGGTAAGTATGGTTTTGGTCCCTAACGTTTTGGTCCAAAATCGAAATCGTCCCTCTTGTAATTTTCGAATTAAAATCGTCATTAACGTTTTTTTTGTATTAAAATCGTCATTTTTAATAAAATTTTTAATTTAATTCCTAAACTATCCCTATTTTAATAAAAAAATAAAATTTAAAAAAAATTAAAAAAAAAAC
>NC_029789.2:125441086-125451851 GCF_000816755.2 Arachis ipaensis | reverse complement strand
CTGGTGGTGCTGTTTATGGAGGTTGTGGCAGTGGTGTTGGTGTTGGTGTTGGTAGTGGTGGTGGTGGAGGAAGTAATTATGTTGGTAGTGGTGAGAGTATTTTTGTCCAAAAAAAAATAAAAAGGACGATTTTAATACGAAAAAAACCGTTAAGGACGATTTTAAATCCAAAATTATAAGAGAGACGATTTTGAGCACAAACTTTAGGGACCAAAATCGTATTTACCCCTTTAAATTATTAATATTTTTTATTATCTTTAAAAATTATAATTTTATTTTACAAATACACATATTTCGTTTACATTGTAAATGAAATAATTATGAATATATCTTGTTTACACTGTAAACGAGATAAATGTATTTTTTAAAATTTTATATATCTCATTTATATTGTAAACAGAATATATTCATAATTATCTGATTTACAATGTAAACAAGATAAGATTGAGAGACATATTTTTATAATAATTTTTATAATTATTTATTTCAATAAATAAAATATTTATTTAATTTATTTAAATAAAAAATCTCATTTTTATTAACTTTTCAGTTTTTTAACTCCTTTTTTTTCCTTCGGTATATTTTTTTTATCCTTTATAACTTAGCTTTTTCTATTTTTAATGTAATTCACAACCACGTACTCCTAAAATGATTTTTATTATAATCAATTATTTTACATGTCAATTTTCAATTTTGTAAATTAATTTTTAGTCACCTTTAAATACTATTGTCTTAGTTAGCAGAGAACTCACCTAAATAAATATGCTAGGATTCAATTTAAATTTTTGATATGATATTATTATATCAAAAGTTCAAAACAGTTATTATTTTCTTTCTTTACAAGGATTATTGAAGCAAATTTTCTAGAAGTCACGTGGCTGCTAACTTTCAAATTAGTCTTCAAGTTGGTATTCACAATATAATGTTAACTATACTTATATATTATATCTAATTACGTATGTTTATATATTACGCAATTAGATAAGATTGAGAGACATATTTTTATAATAATTTTTATAATTATTTATTTCAATAAATAAAATATTTATTTAATTTATTTAAATAAAAAATCTCATTTTTATTAACTTCACAGTTTTTTAACTCCTTTTTTTTCCTTCGGTATATTTTTTTTATCCTTTATAACTTAGCTTTTTCTATTTTTAATGTAATTCACAACCACGTACTCCTAAAATGATTTTTATTATAATCAATTATTTTACATGTCAATTTTCAATTTTGTAAATTAATTTTTAGTCACCTTTAAATACTATTGTCTTAGTTAGCAGAGAACTCACCTAAATAAATATGCTAGGATTCAATTTAAATTTTTGATATGATATTATTATATCAAAAGTTCAAAACAGTTATTATTTTCTTTCTTTACAAGGATTATTGAAGCAAATTTTCTAGAAGTCACGTGGCTGCTAACTTTCAAATTAGTCTTCAAGTTGGTATTCACAATATAATGTTAACTATACTTATATATTATATCTAATTACGTATGTTTATATATTACGCAATTGAGATAAAAATACCTTATAAACTCTAGAAATTAAATCAATTATTACGTATGTTTATACATTTATATATGTTTTACATGTTTTTTAAATAGAGAAATGAACTATTAAAATTAAAAAACGATAATAATATGATGCACCTAATATAGTACATAGATGTGACGCCAGTATTGGCAGAAAAAGAAGTTGCCGCCACTTGAGAACAAGAATGGGGAATTAACATTAATGTGGCATGAAAGGGTGGAAATTATTAGCGGGATGTGGAGAATCATAACAACCATCTTCCAGAAGAGTTAGGGCTGGAAATGGTGTGGGGTGTATTGTGTTTGGCAACATTTAACTATTGGGTTTGTTTAATGGGTTTGGGGTTTAGATATTTTTAGTGGACTACTTAATTAAACAGAGCAAACCCGGCACAATATAAAGAAAAAAAGAGCTTATCAATCCCGCAACATTACCAACAACATTTCTACTAATTTCTGCCAACTCTTATTTATAATTGTATTCAATGAAAGTGTCTTTTTTAAATGTGTCTAATAAAAATATTTTTTTTATGATTGTGTTTAATAAAAGTATTTTTATAGATATATTTTTTTGAATGTGTCTCTTTATATATGTGTTTAAAATATAATAATTAATTATTATTAGTAATAAGTTGGCAGATAATATGTTAATACCCTATACTTTTCCATTTAATATATATGCAGTATTTTTAGAACAATATACTGTTATAATTATGTCTTATTTTATGGTAACCTATAAAACTATGAATTTGGAATTAGTTTTATATTTTTTTTAAAACTTATGAATTCTATTTGTGTATAAGTGTTATGCTAAATTTTTTTTAAAATGAGAAAGTATGATTGTGACTTGTGAGGGAATAGACCATGTTAGAATCGGACAAGAAGAAGCTTGAGCTCAAATTTTAAAATGTATAGAGTCAATAAACAATATAATGCAGCATATCTGGTTTGAGCTTTAATATTGTTGCACAACATGGCTATAAATGAACAAAATTTGATGCAGCTTATTGATAATCAAAAATAATAAAAATTCCGGAAATCCCTCAACTCCAGAGAATGGAAGAGGACAAAATATATATATTTTTTTATTTAAGAAGGTTAAGCGTAATGTAATACAATGAAGCATTATTGCGTGATAATCTAGTATATGTAATTATGTATATGCCAGGAAATGGGCTATTATTAATTATTAAAATATAACAGACAGAAAATTATTAATAAATTATTTGAAGGCATGCACAATATATTTATTCTAATATTTTCTTAATTAATCCACGTAAACATTCAAGAACGGACAATAAATTAATAACGATATCATACAGGAGGAGAAGTAAGGATTTAGTAAAAGATGTTGTTTGCAATTTTAATACACATAAAACTTTAATAAATTACATTAAACTTACATTTTATATTCAGACAGTTTACCTTCAATATTTTTTAAAAATACTTGTTAACAACATAAAAAAAAATAAAATAAAAATTTAGTGCAGTATATTTAAAGGTGCCCCATGGATCGAACAACCTCTAATGTCTTGTAGTGGCCAAATAATAATAATAATAATAACCTAGAAACGGCATAACCATCTATGATCCATATGGTATGCAATTTGCTACTGCTAGTAGTTTTGCATTTGTGTGTGACACACGTATGTAATGTAAGAGGACACCTATAATTTAATATCCCACCGCTATTGATTGGGACCTCCATTTGGCCCCCAAAATAGTGGTGTCATTTATTTCACACACCTTACCTGTCCCTAAATCACCACACGCGCACGCAAACACATATTGTAAAACGTAATTTTCGTAATCATGCACTTTAAGTGGAATCAATACTAACAAAGTTGGAAAATTCCAGATGATTGCAATTAGCTCCCTCTCTGGTACGGTTTGGAATTATGTTCACATCAGAAAATGTTAAAACAAAGTGCCATTTATTATTCTAACCCGTACATACATTATTTATACGGTTTTGCTAACAATGGTTGATGGTTTATTGGTTGTTAGTTAAACCCAATTTATGTTTATAATATAGCTATATTTTCTTTGAAGTCTTAATCACATAGGGTGTGTTTGGCAAACACGTTAGAGAGGAGAGAAGTCCGTTTGAACTTCTTGAAAGTTTCACTTTGATGTTTAGTAATTTTTATGTTTCTGAACGCAGAATTGATTCTGCCTCTGAACCCACGTTTAGAAAAAGCTAAAATTTGTAATTTCTGCGTTTCACATTTCACGTTTCACTTTTAGAAGAAGCTAAAATATTTCTTTTTTACTAACCCTACACTTCATTTTCTTCTATAAGAATGATACCAATAACTATTATTTTCACAGTCATTTTTTGTAGTTCTTCCTACTTCTTTATAGTTTTTTAGTTTCATTTTTTTCATCAAAATGGTTCAGATTTATTTCAGTTACTAACAAATTGAATATTTTAATTTTTTATTATTTTTAGTACTCATTTTCATATTTTAATTTTTATGATTTTTATTGTATCTCTCTTTTATATTTTTATTTTTTATTGTATTTATTTTATTTATATGATAAATATTTTTTATATTATTTTTTATAGTATTCTGATTTTGCAGGTATATAAAATTGATGTCTCTTTTAGTAATTTTTCATCTAAAAGTGATTTTGAGTAGTATAATCCAAACAACATTTATTTTACTATAATCAATTTTGATATAAAGATTACCAAATATAAATCACGTTAACCCAAACTAACTTATCATCAAAATCAATTTTACAAAATCAATTTTATGCAAACTCCAATTTGCAAACTGTAATCCAAACACACACATAACAAAGTAGCAAACTGACTTATATAGAAGTTACGTTCAAATTAGTTGTCTTGTTGAAACCATATGTAAAGCTAAAGTTTCAAACTTTAATTTTTTTACATCACGATTATTATAAATAATTTTTTTTTATAAAAGTTGTTTTTCTTTTCTCTCATATTAAATATGAATGTTTTTTTAAAAACTCAAATCACTTGGCATCAAAATGCATCAATTTATTAGTGTATCTAATGTAATTAATGTACATAGAGATTGCCTGTAACATAATGTGTAATTATTATCAGAATACATTTTATGCTAAAAATCAATAACACTTATATAAAATATATATATTAGAATAAATATTAAAAAAAAGTATTATTTACACACCAAAAATTAATACTAAATCAATCATTATATAATTATGTATAAATATATGTAATTTAATTTATTTTTAATATATATATATTTTATATTAATAATTAATTTTAGTATATATTTAATATAATTGTAAAAAATATATTCTAAATTATAAAATTTTTTTTTAATAATTATGAGATGAGATATTTAAAAAAATAATGATTTCTTAAACAGGAGCGTATTTATTGTGGAATGGATTTTTTCAATTGTTAAAAAAATTAAAAGTGTAAAGCGTAGTCTCTAGTCTTTTACTACTTTCTCTCATATTTGTTGTTGATCCTATTTATAAAATTAATGATGAAAAATTACACTTTACCTCCTCAATTATTAAAAAAAATTAAGAGGATTCTTTTAAAAAATTTTTGTTTTAATAATTATGAGATGAGATATTTAAAAAAAATAATGATTTCTTAAAAAGAGAGCGCATCCATTTCCCATCCATTGTTGTAGCTACAAACTACAATATTTTAGTGCTGTGTCTTTAGTCTTTAGTCTTTACCTTCTATCTGAAGTTCTTGATCTTCCTCTTCCTCCAATATAAATATGCACCAACTGATTCCTCATTCCTTAGGAAACCCCACAGCGAAAAGGAACACAATTAATTCTCTTTTATCTTGTATTAAAATTTAAGAGAAAAACCGAGAGAAACTGAGGAATTTATAGAAATGCGGAAACAAGAAGAAGAAATCGAGGAGTACTCTCTTGTGTGCCCAAGCTTCAGCACTTACTCTTCTCACAAACTCGCACACATAGCTGATCAAGTTACACGAGAGCACTACTCTCCTCCTCAAAACGACACCGATCTTTTCCCAAACGACAACCACCAAGACCATCTCCAAAACGACGACACCAATTTCGAGTTCATAGCGTTTCGAAAGGCCGCTGACGGCGTTTTCTTTGATCGCTTCAACGGTCCTGTTTTCCCGGTCTTCAACCAAGATCTCGCTGGAACTCCGCCGGAATGCGGCGGAGGAGCTAACGGCGACGAAGACGGCGAAGGTGATAGGAATTCTGGCGCGGAAGATATTCGATTTTCGATGGAGGAGTTGTTGATAGGCGAAGAGGCGGAGAATCGCCGGAGCAACCGCGATCCTCCGTCGTCGTTGTCTTCGTCGGAGGTGGACGACGATCTGGACGGAATTCCACCGGGAACGTACTGCGTGTGGACTCCGAATCCGGTACAGGCATCGCCGAGCAGATGCAAGAAGAGCAATTCGACAGGATCTTCGTCGTCGTCGTCGTCGCCGGCTAAGAGGTGGAAGATTCTAGATTTTCTCCGGCGGAGCAAAAGCGACGGAAAGAACACATTGGTTTTCTTGACGCCGTCGGCATCGCCGTCATTCTCTTCGTCAGGGTTTGGTTCGTCCAAGAAGGAGCAAAAGGAGAAGAAAGAAAAGAAGAAGAAAGTAGAGAAGAAAGAAGCCAATGTGAAACCGAAAGAGGAGTGCAGCGGTGGAAGTCGCAACAATGAGAGCGGCGGCGGCGGAGTCGCCGGGAAAAGGTCGCCGGCGGCAGTGTCGGCACATGAGGCGTTGTATGTGAGGAACAGAGAGATGAGGAGAGTGGATAAGAGGAGGTCATATTTGCCGTACAGGCAAGACTTGGTTGGGTTCTGTGCTACTCTCAACGGCATGGGAAGGACCTTCCCTTCATTTTGAGTGTTGTTCCATTTTTTTTCCTTTTTTTATAATGGGATTAATATTATTAAACATTATAATCCCAATTATTTGAAAAAGTTTGGACAAGACCTGATTTATCAGTAAATTTAAAGAAATTAAGTGTACAAAATTTTATCTCTCTCTCTTGTATATTTTGATGGTCGTTAACGAGGAATTTAAAAAATTTAAATAATGAGGACAAAAATAGTTTAAAAAGTGTTCTGTCTATTGGCTATAATTCCATTTAGGTAAAATTATAAATTGAAATTTAATTAAAACTAAATATACACGTGCTATACCAGGACGAGTACGTAGAGAGTACGTGTTTTACTCTCCTAACGGACTTATCCCATAAAATCAAGTAACTACGTGCCAACTCAAATGTAGTCATAATTTAGGGTTTTATTATGGTTTAGGTGATTCTAGAATTTTAGATTTTTTAAGGTTTCTTAGTTTAATTTTTCTCTAGTTTTATGTTTTAATATTATTCTAGTGTAGTTTTCTTTAAATTTTCTTATTCTACTATTTTAATTTGCCTAGTTTCTCTTGTTAATTTCTCTATTTTGTTACTTTTTAGTTTATAAATAATTGTTGAATTCTAATTTTTCTTTAATGCAATTTGATGTTTTCATATTTATTGATGCTTAAGTGAGTTGATACTATTACTTTCTTGTTTTGATTAGTTGTAGATTTTATTAATTCATGCAATTTATGATACTTTGTTTATATGCCTTCCAAGTGTTTGATGAAATGTCGTCTTTAATTATAGAGTAGATTTTTCTTTTTGACTTGGGATTGAGAACTTAGGTGACCTCGAGTCATTGATTGGTGATTTATGATGTTAGTTGATTTTGTTTCCACTAACGTTATCCTTTCACTAAGTCTAATTAGTGAGTTGGTTAGAATTTGTTGATTAAGATCAATTATGCCTATTTGACTTTTTCCTGATGTTTAGGGGTTGACTAAGTGAGATTAACTCTTCATAATCACCATGTTTGTGGTCAATGACAAGGATAGTGATCTTTGACTCTCAACCCTTGTCAAGATCCTTTTAGCATTTGAATTTCCGTTCTTTTACTAGTTAATTGATTTATTACTTTTAGTTTAATTTCTTTTGTCGTTTAAATATTGCTTTGCTTCTTTTAATTTCGTGTAATTTAAATTTCCGTTTATTGCTACCAAACCCCATTTTCCATAAAACAATAAATTAACATCTGCCAACAATAAATGAACAACAGACACTTTTAGCAATTCACTAATAAGGAAACATGAAACACTTTCAGCCATTCAAACCTACATCCCTAAATTCACTCAACTAGAGTCAATAATCAGACACATTCAGCAATTCAATAATCAGAAAACATGAAACACTTTCAACCATTCAAACCTACAACCCTAAATTCATTAAACTAGAATCAATAATCATATACTTTTTGCAATTCAATAATCAGGAAACATGAAACACTTTCAGCCATTCAAACTTACAGCCATAAATCCACTAAATTAGAATCAATAATTTGACACTTTCAGTAATTCAATAATAAGAAAATATAGAAGACTTAAAATGATACTTACCTCGTGTCACCGTCAGGTCAAATCGTTAACCGTATGATGGGAGGTGGTAGAAAGGCATAAGCTGCCTTATTTCCATGAGAGGACTCCAGGGCCGCGGCTTCCATCACTGTAGGCAGCATCGCTGTGGCAGCGGGCTGCTGAGTGGTTAGAGGCGGCATCGTCGCCGTAGACTGAGAGACGTAGTTGGGGTTAGGGGCCATGATGAACGGCTGGTTTGCTGAACCCGCAACATGTGACGTCACGGGAGTAGTCAGAGTAGAGAGAGAGGATCCAGAATTTCCAGGGGTATCGAAAGAAACCCTCCTTCTACCACGACCACGACTACGACCACGACCAACAACCTGATCTGCAACACCTCTACCATCGTCATGTCTGCAAAGAGCAAAACCAGTCAGAACACAGTGAATCAACAAAATTCAGACAATTTCAAACAACTCCAACAATAATATTTAGCAATTCAGTTCAATAATTGAAACACTTTTCAAAGTTTAAATTCCACTCAATTGGTGTGCCTAAGATGATTTCAAAATATTTGCGAGTTAAAAATAAGAAAATAATAAACAAGAAGCTCAATAATGTACATAACACATATACTCAAAATAATATTTCTTCCTAAAATGTTACATTTTCAAAATAAGAAAAATTTCATTGGATAATTGGAATAATGTCAATTTTTTCTTTACATTATGAATTCATATAAAACCAGTTCAACAATCAACAAAACCTCAGCATATTCATAATCATCAAAACCAATGCATATTCGTATTTATAAACAAATTCATAAACCAATTCAATATTTCAACCACTGCCGTCTGCCATATTCTAATCAGCATCATAAACCAATCAACAATAAAATTAACAGCAATAACATCAATGAATCAACTACTTAAAATTAATATAGCATATAAAATATTAGAATAACTTAAAAAAAAATTAAAATGGTTACCTGTTATTGCAAGGCAGAGGAGAGGCAGAGGCAGGTTCAGCGACATGCGAGCGGCAGTCGTAGGTTTGTAGTGCGGCACGAAGATTTCGAGAAGAGAGAAGGTGAACGATGAAGTGGCAAGGAGGGAAGAGGGAGAAGAAGAAGAAGAGAGGGGTGTCGGCAGTGGGTGGGTTGACGACGACGGAAAGGGGGCTGTGATGGTGGTGGCGTCGGCGATGGCAGATGGTGGTGTTAGGGAGAGGGGAGGAAATAGTGGTTGAGTGAGAGAGAGAGTGAATCTCGAATGAGGGGAAAGAGGGTTCGCGATTTGAATTTACGCCTTGTTACCATCGGATTTCTCTTACAGTAAACTATTGCGGGTCACCAAAACGTAGCGTTTCATTAATTAGGTCTACCGTCAAATTTTTTCGACGGTAAAGGATGCGCCAATTTAATTTTTTTCCCTCCAAATATTATTGGCGGATTTGCCGTCGGAACAAAATCTACTGGTAATTACTTAACCTTCCAAATTCAACGCCGTTACCGCTGGTAAATCTGCCGCTACTCTACAATGCTAAATCGGACGGTAAATCCAACGGTACTCAACGTTTTTCTTGTAGTGATTCCATATGGTTGCACTAGTTTGTGTGGATTCTACAGCCACAAAAATACAAAAATAATCCACCCAACCATCCCTAGTAGGGATGTCAACAGGGCAGGGCGGGGGCGGAGAATGCCTCCTTGCTCCCATCCTCGCCCTTAAATTTGTTCGCCGTCCCTGTCACCGTTCCTGCTGTAGGGGAGTATTGCTTCCCATTTCCATTTTTCACAGGGTCCCATTCCCTATGGGAACCCTATTCCCCATCTCTTTGTCTGACTAATTATTAATTTCCATAGGAATAGAGCTGAAAGTATCCATCCTATACAAAGACAGTGACTTCTTTCAAAATGATGCAGTGGGAGATACTACGGCAAGTCAGAGCACAGAGTAGTGGACGAGGTGCAGAATGTGGCAGCAGAGAGGAGAATGGACTCGACGATAGAGTTGTGTAAAGGAACGCCACGATTATAGAGAACGACGCGTTGATGGTCTCTCTCTCTCTCTCTCTCTATATATATATATATATATATCGCATGTGAAATGACTACAAACATATATAAGAAATAAACTATTAAGGACAATTAAGTAAATTTATGAATTTCGGGGATTAGCGAGGACAGGGCGGGGATCCCCGCGCTTGCTTCGGGAGAATTTTGCTCCCCGTCCCATCCCCGCAGGGAAACCTCCCCACAGTCGATCTCCATTTGAGACAGTCCTCGCAAGAATTCCCGCATCTTGGGGAGTTTTGCCACCCCTAATCCCTAGAGCAGCAACAACCTTAAGTTTTCATTCAATATCCCTCAATCTTGCTTTCAAACTTGTAATTTTTCTCCTAATCCTTGTAATTTTAGTATCTTGCTGTGATCCTGCAGACTTCGGGTCTGCCCAAGAAAAAAAAATCACATCCATTCTAAACCGTCGATAACCCAATACCATAACAAGAAAACTCATATCCCCAAACTCTAATTCACAAGAGAAAACACGAACATATCTCATAATAGACGCAACCCCAAAATCATCGACTTGAGTTCTCTTTTGTTGAGGAAGCTTGCAAAACGGGCCTCTCTCCATGTTCACATAAGAACTTGAACGAAATCGAGAAGATCTTGAACTTTGAGACACCATGAGAGCAGCGTTGTTAAATCCTACCTCTTCTTCTCTCATTTTAGTATTCGAAGATGATGTTATTATCTTCTTTCCACAAGCCTTCTTTACTTATTATTATTATTATTATTATTATTATTATTATTATTATTATTATTATTTGCT
>NC_029789.2:125433775-125441033 GCF_000816755.2 Arachis ipaensis | reverse complement strand
AGTTAAACCTTAGAAACTAAAATTATATTTAACCTTTAAAATAATAAATTATACCTTCTAATATTTTTCTTTTTTAATATGGTTTTATACCAAGTAAACAAAATCTAACGAAAACTTTAAGAGTATGAAGTGCCAATAATTTAAGGTGCCAACTTCTATACATAGTAAAACTATACAGAAAATACAGCAAAATTAATAATAAGTAATGTTATGTGAGTCTCATTATTTTTTTAAATAAAATATTATTTTATCATCAAATATACCATCATGCTATATATTTCCTTTTCTTTTTTTTACAAAAGAATTCAACATAACAAGGTGAAACAACTAAAAATATATAAAGAACCAAACAAACAAAGAAACAAATGAATGCTCAATCTGCGTAGTATGCTATGTATATATTTTCTAAGTATGTATGTGAGTATTGTCCATATATAGAATACTTTAGATTAAAACTCCAAACATGTGAAAATATTAAAATAATACACTTCATATTTAAATTAAATTAAATTGTTAATATAAACATGTGCTATGCATGCATTATGGATCTGTTAACCGCAAACAATTCATTAATTCAAGTAGTGACATAGACATGCCGAGAAAACAATGTCGACATAATTTCTTCATTGTGTACACTGAATGTTGACATCAAAATCAAATAGCCCTATCATAGTCGTAATTTGTATGTAATATATATAGCATCATATTGGTCATTATTATTGCTCATGAGAAAACCAACCCTAAATTTTATTCTCTCTTCTTTGGATTTTGCTTCCAAGTTCCTAGCAGCTACTGCATTACTATTACTGCCGTTTCCCTTAGTTTCTCACAAAGGAATTTGTTGAAAAATTTGGAGGAGAATCAATAATGTTATTTCTACATTTCATTTTCTATACTCATTCTCTGCACCTTCCTTTTATGTATGATAAAGGAAAAAATATAAATTTTTCTATTATTTTGTCATAAAAGTGAGGTGTAGAGTAAAAATGTAGAAAATGAACGGTATAAATAACATTGATGTTGAGAATGTATATTTGGTCTTTTTATCACAAATATCATAAGTTATGATTACCACAAATTAAAGCCAACTATTGGGTTTGAAAAATTATATATAGGCTTCTCTCCAAGAATTTGGGGTAAGTATGTATATGTTCTTCTTTAGTTCTTTCAATCTCTCTAGAATTTTTTTCTTTATGAACTTTCTCATGGTTATTTATAGGCAAATTCACAGGCATCACTATATAACCCCGTTTTGAGCACCTGTTTTTCTTTAGGTAATGAGTCTGTTATTGGGAACTGTATGCTCACATCTTGATTATAAAGAAAATTTCTCCATTACAACTATATTTTATTTCTTTATTTATTTGATAAGATAAATTGGACAACTCCCAATTATACACATCACAAATTTACACACACTGATTAAAGATTCTTTCCACTGTTTGTAACTTGGAAAAATGGGCCGTGAGCTGCGGATATGGGTCTTGTTTGTGTGGAGGTATTTGATATGTAAGCCCACTAGAATGGTAAAGTTTCATCAGACCTAAAAAAATAAAAGGATGTCATTGTTGACCCAAAAAGTTCAGAAGAGTTAACTGTTTTTAGTTTTTCTTTGTGTTTTAGGCCTCTAACCCTTTTGTTAACAAAAAAAAAAAAGGCTAACTTAACTTAATTGAATGATTAATTTACAAATTGGCTTAAATAAGTGTTTAATATTCGAATTTTATTTTATACATGTAAAATAATTTATTGGTCAATGACAAATTTTTAAATAAAATTTTGATTCACGAAAAATTAACTCTTAGTTTATTGAGTCAGAAGATACCGTTTGAAACCCAAAAAAAATTGTCACAAAAAAGAACATGTGAACCACTGGCTCAACCATTGTAGGTGAACTAATTAAAGAACTCTACTATGATGTTGAGAACCACAAATTGAAAGATTGAAGGATAGGGTTTTATCCTTGTAGTCCATCGCTTATGAGGTCCGTCACATGTGAACCACTGGTTCAATCTATGGATATAGAAAGGGTTATAAAAATACATGAATAATTATTTTTCAATTTGTTTTCTTTTATTGAATGTTAAAACTGCATGTGACCATACACATAACTTTCCTTTTTCAATCTTGGCACTCGATGTTGAAGGTTATTACTTTTTTTTTTTGGGAGGTTTTTCTACCAAGCCACAAAGTTTAAGTGATATGAGAGTGTGTGGATCTTATCAACTAACTTAAAGAAAAATGGAAAAATTAAACCTCCAATAATGTTCCTAGCAGCTGCATGGTCTCACCAATCATATTGAAGTTCACATATGGCACAGAAGAGGAAAATGTAGACTGTAGAGTGATCTAATCTTTGGCTAGAATATATGTCACTATTTCACACTATTATATATTGTAGATAGGCTTAATATCATTTTCAGATAAATATACTCTTGTGTGAGTACCTTTTGTTTATTCTATCTAGCTTCCAAAGCATATGTGGAAGATAGTGTATTAAAATATGTACTTCCATTTTTTTTATAATTAATTTCAACATACTATATGGATTTATGTGCAAATGAATGTAACGAATCCTCCTAAGTTGTGGCAAAAATAGCGAATAGAGATGCATCTAAATGTAGAGCAATAATATTATTGCAATAAAATGTTTTGTCCCTTAGCTTTTCAGATGGGGTATAAGTGGTTATAGTTTTCACCTACGTGGCAAACCGGCATTGCTTGCATGTCATGACACGCACAAATTTTATTTTAAGAAAAAAAAAAAAAGAAAATGGGACAAAACGTACCCTACACCTATTAATGATTACTTAATTTCTAAATCCATTGGAATACTCGTTGCCACAATTTCTATTCTTATAATAATTAACGTACGAAAAATCTCATAGATAATATCTATATACACAATGCAATGTCCATTCATAACACCCTCTTAGGCACTCAAAAAAGGTGAATTATTCTAATGCCACTCATAATACAATATGTAGAAATTAACTTTTAAAAAGAATTCCTAATTATATGTGTGTGTGAGTAGTAGACAAGAGAATAGATATATGTACGTTCATTAATTAATATGAATATGGTGGTGGTGGTGGTGGAAAATGAAAAAAAAAAAAATAGAAGGGTTATGTATGTATATATGTGACAAGAAAAAGGTGATCCAAAGTGACATAGGGTTATGGTCATTCTTTGGTAGTTAATCTCCAACATTCAAACCTCATCTACAAGGATAGGATTGAAGCTCTCATTTGTTTGGCTTTCACTTTCATTATCTACCTCTTATTTCACCAATATAAGGGAGGGTGCATGGAATCACGTATAGGCCACGTTCATGACCATATAGTATAATAGTACTAGTCAATAATCAATAATACTATATAGCTACAAAATTTGAGTAATAACATTGCAAACCAATGTCGACCTCCTCCGTTAACGGTTGGTGTCTCTCTTCCATCTCTCCAGCTGCCAACACCTCCGTAAGGAGAGCCGCATTGCGCCCTTCCGTTTGCGCCGCCCTTAGCACCCCTTCGTCGTCCTCCTCCTCCTCCTCTTTTCCTCCTCTCATCCAAGACAGGCCTGTTATTGCTCAACCCATCATCACCCCGACTTTGCCCTTGGTATATATGTGCAACAAATGATGCACCTTTATTTTTTCTATCTTATCAATGAAAATTGTGTTTTTGTTGTTTAGTTTCTTACTTTCTCTCTCTTAATTGGTTTATAAAAAAATAATTACATTTTCGGATTATCAAATTTTTAAAAAATAGTCATTATTTTACAATGAAAGAAATTATTTCTTCTTTTAAATTTCAGTAAAAACCTACAATTCTATTTGTAATTTTGGCTTATAATGTTAGTGTGTCATGGGCTATTTCGACAACGTTCATTCAACGTTGATGCACTAAAAGTGTATTATTTATTCAAAAATATTATTTATATACTAAAATTAGTCACTAAAAACCTAAAATCAATCATCAATGTATTTATGTATAAATACATGTGTAGTTTAATTTATTTTCAATGTATTTTATATTAGTGGCTAACTTTGATGGCTTATTTTAGTATACAACGTAGCATAATCCAATTGAATATTACATAGGATGCTTCCTCTTCAATAATTGGAAGGGCCTGTTGCTTTTGATCTTACTTTTACTTTCCTTTTTTATTATGCAAGGTTTTGGTATAAGCACTAAGCAAATTTCAGCCACACTATCTTTCACTTCCTGGTAGTATCTAGAAATTATTATCGAGGGATCATCTAGTCATATGTTGACATACATACGTTACAAAATACAATTTATAATGACATATATAGTGAAAACTACGTATTCTCTTACTTATATATAAAATAAAAAGACCAATTCTTTTCCTTGGTCATTCCCCATATTGTCTACAAAATAATATCATTTGTTTTTGCGCCTTTGACTTTATTAGTTGCCAATCCTAGTTATTAATTGTCAAATGCTTTTTACTTTAGTCACCAAAAAAAAAATGCTTTTTACTTTGGTCCTAATAATTAACTACCTTACAAATCATATGCATGCATGACACGATCATATATAAAATTCAAAAATATTATTTATATATTAAAATTAGCCATTAAAATTAATTATTATGTATTTGTGTATAAATATATGTATTGTTTAATTTATTTTTAATATATATTATGTATTTTAACATATATTTTATACTAATAACTGATTTTAATAGTTGAATTTAGTATATACATAAATATTCGATATAAAATTAATAAATAGCATACTAAGCATACTACAAAATTTGATCTCTCTTTGAGCTTAGGATATATAATAGGTGAATTTGGTTGCTACATGGAAGATAAACATTCGATCAAGTTTCTAAAGTTAAGAATTCTCACATGGATCAACATTTTATTTTTTCTTTAGAGACCTACCACACCACATTGGTAGCTTAGTTAGGTTTGAGTGACAGGTGTGTGGCATGAACATGTTCATACACTAGTATGTATCACCAATCAGCACCACACAATTAACCAATTTTTCATATCAAAATTTTAAATTCTATATAATGTAAATTTTGCTCTGTATGGTGGAGCCACCATAGTTATAACTTATAAGAGTGTGTTAGTTATTTGTTGGAGGATTCTAAGGCGAATTATATAGCAAATCCAAACTAATCATAGAAAAAGAAAAGGTTCATTTCATCATAAATCAGTTTTGCAATATTTATTACTAATTTTTTATTTTTTTCATATATTTTCACCATCACATATGACAAGGTCATATCAATTTCAATATATATTTTTCAGATTTTAACAATATTTATTTACATAACCAAATTTAATGCTACTAACTTAGCATCAAGCTATTAACCTAATAAGGCAAAAACTTCATAAATTATTAGTTTCATATCTCTTTAAACTTGAACATAAAAATTCATCCACAATCTTTAATTTAACTCATTATTTTTATTATTGATTCAAAGGTTGACACATATTTCTTTATTTGTGATTTATGAAGAGAGAGGAGATGGGAAAGGAGTACGAGGAGGCTATTGAAGAACTTCAGAGACTCTTGAGGTAATAAATTAAATCTCAAATACACAATTAAGAACAATGCAAAATTCCAGAACAGTATTATTATACCTTCATCATGATTGAATATTAATTAATTAATTAAAAAAATAAAAAATAAAAATGGTGACAGGGAGAAGGGTGAGCTGAGGGCTACAGCAGCTGAGAAAGTTGAACAGATAACAGCTTCATTGGGAACATCATCTTCCGGTGGAATCGCTGCATCTGATGCAGCCTCTGAGAGGATCAAAGCTGGCTTCATTCACTTCAAGAAAGAGAAATATGAGTTAGTAACTTAATTCATTAAACATTTATTTTCTTTATTCTTTTCTTTTATTTCTTATACCTTAAGTTTTTCATTTTCTCTATTGTTCCACAGCAAGAACCCTGCTTTGTATGGTGAACTTGCCAAAGGACAAGCCCCCAAGGTATTTTTCTTTTCTTTTATTCATCAATTTCATGTCAAAAAATTGTTGCTATAATATTTTAGGTAAGTACTTAACAGAAACAAACTAATAATAAAAACTAAAATAGATAACTTTTAAATTTTACTTGTCCAAAATCGAAAAAGAATAACAATGTCAAATTAGATTAGGATCCTTTTTAGATAATGATTAATAAATTTAATTTTTCTTTTGGACGAAGGGCTAATAACTTTGTGGTGGTTCGGTTTTGTTTTTGCAGTTCATGGTGTTTGCTTGCTCTGATTCAAGAGTGTGTCCATCTCATGTGTTAGATTTCCAGCCCGGTGAGGCCTTTGTGGTCAGAAATGTTGCTAACATTGTCCCACCATATGACCAGGTCCGTTTTAAATTACATTTGTGATTTTCATTATTTTATACTCAAATGGATGGTTAATTTTAATGGTGTTACTCTTCTTTGTACCAGACAAAATACGCTGGAGCTGGTTCTGCTATTGAGTATGCAGTTCTGCATCTCAAGGTAATGAAATGATATTGATTTAATTAATAGTGATTATTATAGGAAGAGTCAAATCTAATTAGCATAACCAAGTTATTTTTTTACAAAGGTTTCCGAAATTGTGGTCATTGGACACAGTGCTTGTGGTGGTATTAAGGGACTCTTGTCTTTCCCATACGATGGAGCCTATTCAACGTAAGTTATTTTTTGCATTACACTACATTTATGTTTATGTTCTCATCTATTATAACGATGAAAGCAAAAAAAAAAAAATCAATTTTAACAGTTTTTAGTACAATAAACTACCCAGTGTTGCAATTTTAATCATTTTAGCTGGCCAACTTGCATTTTTATTAGAATGTATAAAGAAAAGGACTAACTAGTCTTCATTCAAATTATTGTTCACTTTTGATTCATAAGGAATTTTACATTCTATATCATTTTTTTATTTATATTTTCTCTTTAACCTGTGCAGTGATTTTATTGAGGAGTGGGTCAAAATTGGCTTACCCGCCAAGACTAAGGTTAAGGCACAACATGGTGATGCACCTTTTGCAGAGCAGTGTTTTCACTGTGAGAAGGTATAGACAATAAAGAATTACAAGAAAAAAAAAAAAACATACTGAAAAATTTTGATACATTGATAATATAAAAAATTTTACAAAATCATCTAATTAAATTCATATATTTAGATGACATTTTAAATACTGAATTTGAAAATTAGTTAGTTTTGTACTGACACAACGCAATAATGCATAAAAATTAAATTTTGTATTAAAAAAGGAG
>NC_029789.2:125432371-125433503 GCF_000816755.2 Arachis ipaensis | reverse complement strand
GACTATTTTTGTTTTGTTAATAAATATTTCTATTTATAATTTTATATGGAAATGGTGTGGCTGTGAGGTGATGGTAAGACTGAAATTAGGAATATTGAATTGAAAATGCAGGAAGCAGTGAATGTTTCACTTGGGAACCTTCTAACATACCCATTTGTGAGAGATGGATTGGTGAACAAGACACTGGCACTGAAAGGAGGATACTATGACTTTGTTAAGGGATCTTTTGAGCTCTGGGGCCTTCAGTTTGGCCTTTCCTCTTCTTTCTCCGTATGAACATCATCAATTATGACCTCATCTTCTACTTGGTTCCCTAATTAAGTATTCTCTCCCACTCCCCTATCATTCTACATACTATGTAATTAATTATATCATCATCCTTGTTCATTTTCTTCATTATGAGCCTAATTGATGGAGATTCTCCATCACTATATATATATATCAATCTCCATTGGTACAAATAAACCAAGTATAAATAAATTAATAAATGAAGTGTTGCTTTTCTTCTTATTTTTTTTTTAATTAAGGAGCAAATGAAGAGAAAGTGTGTAACCTAATTAACAGAAATTTAAGGACTAATCATTTTATATTGGTCAACACTTTTTAGTTAATAGCCTAATATTTTTGCTGATAAAAAAATAATAAATTATACTGATTCTGTAACATTGTTGTTAATTTAATTAAGGTGTATGTTTCAGCGTACCAATGGATTTTTCTTGTTTGTTTAGGTAAAAGATGTGGCCACGATTCTGCATTGGAAGCTATATTAGGGTCATTCCTGTGTCTGCAAATGAAGAGGCCTAAGCTAGCTTACTTTGATTTTCATCTATTATATATATATGAAATTGAAATTATGAACTAGTTTTAGTTTGGAAACTACCTCTCCTTTAATAATAAGAGTTGGAAATCCTTTTCTAAGGCAAATAAAATTTTCATCATTTAATTTGGCCACATTATTAGCTGTTCCTATCAAAATATTTGAATATTTCTAGCTTACTTCAACAATTCGGCCTCGTTGTCTATAATACTAGCAAGGTGTTTGTTTCGGTACAATAATAAATTCATACATACTCATATAATAAAAATATGAACAAATAATAAAATGATACGTGAATTATATTATCTTATCTAA
>NC_029789.2:125405337-125432192 GCF_000816755.2 Arachis ipaensis | reverse complement strand
TGGATAAAACTACCTATTTAAATTAAGCAAATTTTAAAAGTCAACTAATTTTAATCTTATAATTTCAAAATTTAAATAATTTAAAAATAAAATAAAAACGAATTCAGTTATTTATCCATACTAAAGGAGATTACTTCAATCTTGGTCATGCTCCCCCCATTTAGTTTTCAACCAGAAACTAAAAGATGACGAGCGATGAAACAAGTGATGACCCCACGATCACCGACGACGACTCGACAAATTGCTTTTGTCGCCCGAGACAAGGATTCCAAGGAAAACAGCGAGACGTTGAAATGTCGACGACGAGACGAGACGAACGACGAGATGTCAGCGAGCGTGAAGGAGACGAGACTCTAGTGGACTACTGACAGTGAAAGAGGAGAGTTTGAGTCACAAAATTGTGAGTGAGAGAGATGTTCCTTGATAGTGTAAAAATGAGGTGAGAAAATTCGGTGAAGATGAAGCGTCTCTTTTAGTGTTGATGAGTAACTGTTTTGTTTTATTTTTTAAATTATTTAAAATTTAAAATTATAAGATTAAATTTCGTTGAATTTTAAAATTTGATTAATTTAAATGGATAGTTTTTGTCCAATATAAAAAAGATATTTAGATCTTTTTTATAAAATTAAATAAAAAGATAATATTTAGTGAAAATTCAAATGCAGTTAACTTTTTGTGAAGTTGATAGTTGACAGTTGTAAGATGACAATTTAGTTAAACATGTTAAATCATTTCACATTTTTCAGTTATCAACTTCACATGAAGTTAACTGCACCTGAGTTTCTACCTTTTTGTTTTTACTAAATTATAAGGGTGTTTTACTAAAAGTACTGATATGATATATATTTAAAAAAAATTAAATGCTGACGTGGATAATATAATCCACCTGTTGTTTTGTTATTTGTCCATATTTTTATCATATTGGTATGTATGAATTTATCATCGTACTGAAGCAAACACCTTAAAAATATATACTACGGAATAAAATATTTTAGAATTAGCATTATTATATTATAATTTTGATGCACTATCAGTGTAAAGTAGTTTTACACGTGTATCCAATTATATAACGTCACATCAGTAAAAATAACTACATTTCACATTGACCACGTGAATGGTCATCCAAAAGAACGGATGTGATTGCACAACTGTGTAAAATATTTTACACTGACAGTATATCAAAATTAAACTCTTATATATAAGTTATTTTTTGTTAAAAAAAATCATGGTAAGACCATAATTTTAAAAACTGGATCGGACTAGCCGATCGAACCAATTCAACTGGAAACCAAAAGTTTTTATAGTTTGATCTAGCAAACAAAGTTGTTAAATTAAAAACCGCTTGAAAATGGTTGAACCGGCCGAGAACTTGCCAAAATTGAACCGAATCTTGACCTATTTTAGAAAAAACGGCGTCATTTGTTAGAAAAAGAAAGGGCAAAGTCCTCCCAGTCCTCTCATCAATCTCAGTTTCTTACTTTCTCTTCACTCCTCCATAAAAAAGAACGGTGCTCTTCCTTTTCCCTAAAAGAACCCTAGCCTCTTTCACTGCCGCCGCTGTTCTTCTCACTGTCGCCGTCCATCGCGCTCAAGAGCTTCGTCTGTTCGTTGTGCTCCATCCCCTTTCCTCATTCCCCTATTCCTCGTCTGTTCTCCTTGCTGCTTAGCTGCACTTTGCCCGTCATCCCTTGTCGTGCTTGTCGCCTGGTCGCCTCGTCCGTCGTGCTTGTCCCTCAAATGTAATGGTTGCTCGTTCGTCGTGCTTTGTCTTTTTTTTTGTCATTTTTTTCGGACATCATATTGAAATACTGAATGATTAGCTTTAAATCTGCTCATTGTTGTAGTTTTTTGTTATTTTTTTCTTCAGAAATCATATTGAGAATCCTTAATGCTTACTGCTCAGTACTCACTCTTCATTCCTTAATGTTCATAAATCATTTTTTGTTCTTTGGTTTTGAATTTATTAATGGTTACTCTAAGTTTGTTTTTTTCAGAAATCAATTTTTGTGCTTAATGCTTGATTGTGCACTAAAAATATGAATTTTTTGTATACAAATAATTTTAAAATGGCCCAAAAATATGGCAAAAAAAGAGTTAAGTTCTTCCTAGAAGTGTTGGGTAAAAAGATGAAACCCAAAAGAACACCTTTGCAATTATATAAACATTCGGAAGAATCTATAATGATAATATTATTACCTCACAAGACGGCTTTGAAATTTCCAAGAATCATCAATGTAATGAGCCGTAATAGCCATATAACCTTTGTTTTGGTTGCTTACTGTCCACATATCAGTTGTAATTGCAACTCAACTTTTATTACGCTCAAGGACATTCATTGTCTTCGATCTCTCATCATTATAGAGCTTCAAGATGTCACTCTTTAAAGCGTTGCAAATAATCACCTTGAAGAGAGGTTGCAAAGCATTACAAAATCATCGAAACCCAATGTGGTCCATAATAGATAGCGGATACTCGTGAAGACAAACCATAACTAATAACTCTTTCCTTGCATTTTCTTGGTCGAAGGTATATGCACCAACCACAACTGTTTTCCCACTAGTTGTTGGAGTTGTCTTCATCATACATTGTCTTATATCTCTAGTGGTGCGGAGCTTGCAGCTTTTGAAGTGATCACGTAAGTGCGAAGTGACTTGTTTTAGGTCACCAAGTAGCTTCAATTTGCAATAATTGCATTCAACCTTTAATTTTTCTTTGATTTCCACAATCTTGAAGTGATTCCACACTTCGGAGGTTAACTTCCTCTTTCGAACACCACTTGTAGAGTTTGTCGTTCCTTTATTAGTGGTTGCGATATCCGTTGGGGGTTCTTGAGGTTGAGATTGAGGAACCTCTTGTGTAGTTTAAATATTAGTGCCTATAGGTTCTTTCGATGGAGTACTCTTCTCAAGAGTATTACTCAATGCATCCGAAGAAGACATTCTATAAATCATGAAATATAAATCATGAATCAAAATCACATTAATCCAACTCAAAAATATAAATCACCTCATAAATCACAATCATGGAGTCGTGTCATTTTCATCATCAAAAGTTTGAGGTAAATCTTACTTCCACTATAGTATGGGCCAACTGAAGAAAAAATGCCTCTACTTGAAATGAAACTCATAGCATATCATATTACCATGTATTTGCAGCTAAAGTTTATGATAAGGATTTTTTTTAATACAATATTAGGATATAAAAAAACTCAGATATTTTTATATCAGCAGAATTGTTTGACTCAATTACTCACTAACTTAAGAGTCTTATATACACAATTAAATACCACACATTAGCAAGGAACCAAGTTAGTACAACATTGACAGATGAATTGATGTGGTTTAGGGCGTGATTATGAACATAGGTAAATAGAACACACAGGAAAATGAGATTTGATTACAATATTAGTGTGATGATCACAGTGTTATGCATGAGATCAGATAAATTAATTAAACTAGGAAACAATGAAAAAACATAGAGGGACAACTTCACAAACTACACCTAGCAATTTTGCAATAATTTTGCAGACATAAACATACAATTCCAATGTCAAAATAATCAAATTTACACACACTATTATGCTTCTTTCACCTCCAGGGTTTAATCTGCTCAGATCTTGAATATTAACTCAGAAATATTAATCATAATCAGAAATCAAATTCATATCAACCTAACTCAGAAATATAAATTACACAACAAGAAATTCATAGTCGGAAATTCATTAACCTAATCAGAAATTCAAAAATTAGTTAACCTAATCAGAAATTCAGAAATTCATTAACCCTAATCAGAAATTCACAAATTCAAAACTCAGAAATCCAAAAATTCAAAACACAAAAATTCAGATTAAATGGAATCTCATTAATTCAGAACACAGAAATTTCTTACCCTAATTCAGAAATCTAAATTCAGAAAAGGGGATGGAAGACCAGCGAAGACCAGGGCTGACTTACCTGAACCTGACGGAGAAAAGGGAAACCGGTGAAGACCGGCGATGCGAAGAGGAGAAGATGATGACCCGCGACAAGTCTACCGCAACCAGGAGAAGACGACGATGTTGCCGAGTCTGCTGTGACCAGGAGAAGAAGACGACGTTGTCGGAGCCCGCGATGGTGAGCTCGACTGCCTCGACACCTTCAGTGAGCGACCGAGCCACTCAAGGGGTCTGGGGTGGGAGGTGGCGCTGAGGGACCAGAGGGTGGAAGGTGGCGGGCGACGGTCGGTGGTCGGCAGTCAGTAGGAAGGAGCCAGGAGGGGCTGAGGGTTTGAGGAGGAGTGGAGAGTCTCAGTTCAGTTCTCGCTCTCTCTCTCTCTGAAGCAGGGGAATGTGACGGCTAGGGTTAGGACGTTAGGTTATGTTCAAATGGCTGATGGTTCACACACACACACACACACACACATATATATATATCAGGCCGTTTTTGTCTTTTCACACAAACGGAGATTTAACGGGTCCCCACGGGACGGGGACCTCTACCCCCGCCCCCGTCCCCGCGGGTAGAAATTACCCCCCATACCTGCTCCTCGACGGGTAAATCCCCGCGGGTACCCGTCCCGCCGGGGATTTTTGCCATGCCTAATTCGTGCACTCACCCCCTAGGTTTGATTTTGAAGAAGAGCAAATTAGTACCAAACCAAAACCCTAGCCTAGGTTCCTCCTCACCGTGTCTGCCACAGTGCCGCTGCCGTCCGTGTTGTCGGCGCCTCCGCTTCTTCCTCTTCCCCCTGTCCGGAACCCAGGCACTCTCTTGTAGCTCGGTAAGTCATCCCCATCCTCCCTGACTTCTTTGTTTGAGGCTTGGAGCAGCTCGCCGACAGGTAGCTACTTGCCGTCGTCTCGCCGGTTGCCGTCCGTGTCTCCGTTGAAGGTTTGTGGCCCTGCTTTCACTTCGGTTCTTCTTTTTCCTTTTATGCTCTGGTTACTAATGGCTCTGTTTACTGATGGCTGATTGATCGGTTGTTTTTCCTTTTAATTTCTGAAAATTTTGTTGAAATTTTCTTGAATGTTTTGTAATGTTTGTTTCTGTTTTGTAATTGCTGGTTGCAGGTTTAGATGTTTAGTGTGATTATTGGTTACTGTTTTGTAATGGAAATCAAATAATTGATTTTGTGCTGCTACTCCTTTTTAATTCCTGAAATTTTTGTTGAAATTTTGTTGCTGCTGCTAAAATGGAAATAAAATCATTATTGAAATTTTTTGTTTAGCTTTATTGATTTCAGGTTTAGTGTGATTAGGGATTACTTGTTGCTGTTTTGTAATATTTGTTACTGAACGCTAAAAATGGAAATAAAATCAAATGCTGTTTTGCTGAATGATGATTTTCGTTGCTGAATGCCCTGTTTGTTGCTGAATGATAATTTTTGTTGCTGAATGCTGAATGCTATTGGTAATAGTGTTTTTGTTGCTGAATGCCCTGTTTGGTGCTGAATGATAATTTTTTATTTATGGCTGTGTTGTTGCTGTTTTTAATTTTGTGAATGATTTATTAATTTCAGTTATGGATGATAGTATTAATCAAGAAGCAATTGCTGATAACAATGCATCTGTGAATAATAACTTGCCTGCCAATCCTAATCCTCCTATTTCGAATGATGATGTCAATCCTAATCCTCCTGATAACAATGCATTTGATGATTGATAAATCTTCATGTTGGTATTTAATATTTAGATATTATTTTTACTATTTAACTTTTGAGTTTGTATTTTGATAAGATCATATGGATTTGGTTGATGATATTTTATAGTATTTTAAATTTGAAAGATATTTTAAGATTTATATTAGACTATCATTATATTTTAGGATGTTTATTTATAATTTATTTATTATTTTATTCTAAAACGATTTTTTTTGGTTGACCACCAGTTGGACCAGTAAACTAGTGAACCAGTGACTAGAGCAATTTGATAACTGATCCGGTTCTCAGAACTTTGAATATTAGTGAAGGTCTCAACACTTGTTCTCCACCTCTATTTCTCATATTTAATTTTTGTGTTACTTATTTGTCATTAATAGAAGTATTTTTTGCACAAATTTACTTATCCTTAATTTCTATCTTAATCTTTTTCATTTAATCTATTTCTACAAAACTCACCCGTATCAATGCTCATATTCTGAGTGTTGTTTTGTTTTTGATTTAAAGCCGTACTTGAAAGAGGTGATTGATTTCTGACTCTGATTGTATGTTAATTGAACTCTATGCTATGAAAATGGGGTAGTTAATAGTTCATATTTTGGATGTCAATGGTATTGGGGGAAAAATTGGGAACCAGATGGGATCAGCATCAAATCAATTCAGCTACCATATTAATTTTATGCACCAAATAAGATCATAAAAATAGAGAAACTATAAGCTTAAAAAAGAGATCCCAAATGGAAGCTGGGAAAGCACCACCTGTACAAGAGAATCAAACATCAAAATTTTCAGAATTCTCAACAATTGAAAAGCTGAACCCCATGGGGTAGTTAAGAAAATTGAACAATTATTGTAATCAATTGATCATAAGATTCATAAAACCTAGATCATAAAAATCAGGGAAAATATTCATATTCAAAGAAAACCACAACAATTCATTTAGAGATGAAAAACGGCAGTGAGAAGCACTTAATCAACTCTAGATATCCATACTCTAACATAAGCGCATGTGATGCCTAGCTCAATTCTAAAGTTTCACAATCCAATTTCTTTGGTCTAATAATTCAAGAGCAGAAACACACCAACAAATAGATTAAAAACAGAACGACAAATAAATTAAACAATGATCAGTGAACTAGCAATCAGAAGCAATTTCCCTAAACAATGAACAACAAATAAAATAATGAACACTGAACCAGCAAGAAAACAACAACTAGCAACAATCAGAAGCGATTTTTGATCTCATCCTTAGGCTCATGAAAGTGATTGTTCAATCTTCTGAACTTATTGATGTTCTGCTCGTCCTCCCATGTCAATTCCGTGTCGGATCCTCCTCCCTTCAACGACGAAAAATGGAATATCATAAATTAGGAGGAAAAATAATAGAAAGTAAACAACAAATGGTTCATATTGACTCGGGCTCCATATTGACAGTAAACAACCATCAATAAACAACCAGTAAACAGCAATAAACAGCAAATTACCTGAATCGGTGGCTCGGGCTCCATGTTGACTTGGGAGGAAGGCTGACTGGGAGACTCGGAGGTGCTGCCGTGCTGGGAGTGGGTTGAACTGATGATAGTGGCGCTGAGTGGGAGAACCCAGAAACACTGCTGGCGCTAGGTGGTGGCGTCTCAACGGCGACGGCGTGGTGCTGTGCGTGGGCGACGGCGTCGTGCTGTGGGTGGCGTCTCCGCGAAGAGAAAGGCTTCGGCGTGGTGCTCTGGGTGGCGTCGTGCTTTGGGGATTTGGAGAAGAGAGAGTGAGAGCGACTGGGTAGTAGAGACTAGAGAGTAGAGAGCGCAGCCGCAGGTTTGGGGTTAGGCATTTTTAGGGTTTTTTCGAACCGGTTCGGTTCGGTTCGGTTAGGGTTTTGAGAGTAAAAACAAAAAATCGAACCGAATCGCACAAAAAATAGCAAAATGAGTTTTTTTCGGTTTTTGATTAATTCGGTTCTCGGTTTTTTCGGTTTGGTTCGTTAGTTTAGTTCGGTCCGGATCGGTTTTGAACACCCCTAGCGTCGTGCACTAAAATTATTTCTGAGATTCTAATTGCACTAATTACGTCCCTGAGATTGAGAAAAGTACACCATATTAGTCCCTGACCCATTTTTCATTAACGATGTGATGACATGGCTTGATGACGTGGACGGTAAGTGACACGTGTCACTCCATGATTTGGCCACGTGTAATGATATGATATGATGATGTGGTGACCAGTGATACGTGGCATGCTGATGTGGATAGTTATGCCACGTGTCACAATGTTATTTGGCCACGTGTCTGTTTATGCCACATGTCGCAACAGTATTTGTCCACGTGTCATCCATTATGTCATCGTTGTAGATGCACCAAATTAGTTCCTCACTTTACATTAAGTGACTCATTTTAGTCCCTGAAATTGAATGTCGTGCACCAAACTAGTCCCTTCACATATTCCGGAATGGGATTTGGCAAAGCATATACAGGAAGTTATGAATTGGAATTGGAGAGTCTCTATTCTTTTAATTCAGAGGAATGCAAATAGTGTTGCAGATTGTATGGCTAAAGCAGCTGCTTCTGGCGCGGACATTCACTCGAATTGGAGTCAACCATGGAGATATCGTTTAAATACAAGTGCTTTCATAAAAATTTTTAAGATTTTAGTTTTAATTATATAATTTTTTAATAATTTAACATTAGTAAATTTTGTAATATATAAGTATGTTATTATAAAAAAATAATTATATGATTGATTGGATACTTTTTTTTTCCATAACAAAACATGTGTAATTCTATTTTTTCATATATCGTTTAAATACAAGTGCTTTCATAAAAATTTTTAAGATTTTAGTTTTAATTATATAATTTTTTAATAATTTAACATTAGTAAATTTTGTAATATATAAGTATGTTATTATAAAAAAATAATTATATGATTGATTGGACACTTTTTTTTTCCATAACAAAACATGTGCTTTTAACAAAAAATCAATAATTAAAATATACATTTTTTAATTCTTATGAAATACACGTTTTCATGATATGTAAATAAGCTAGATTGAAGGTACTTCAAGCACTCTCACTATCATCTCCGACCTCTACAGTCTAAACGAAAGAGGTCAGAGATGGTAATGAGGAAAGCTTGAAATGCCTTCACGTCAACTCCAAAACGTCGGTTAGGAGTATCCACAAGAGAAAAAATATTTTATAAAAGTACTGAAAGAGGTCGGAGATAGTAGTGAAGGTGCTTGAAATGCCTTCATGTCAACTCCAAGTCGGCGGTTAGGGTATTCGCAATAGAAAAAATATTTTATAAAAGCATTTCTATTTGAATAACATGTGAAAAAATATAATTGAAACTAATGCATTCAAAAATATTGAGAATTTTGAATTTATAGAAAAAAATGAGAAAAAATTGGTGAAGGGACTAGTTTGGTGCACGACATTCAATTTTAGGGACTAAAATGAGTCCCTTAATGCAAAGTGAGGGACTAATTTGGTGCATCTACAACGATGACATAATGGATGACACGTGGACGAATAACGTGGCCAAATAACATTATGACATGTGGCACAACTATCCACATCAGTATGCCACGTGTCACTGGTCACTACATCATCATATCATTACACATGGCCAAATTATGGAGTGACACGTGTCACTTACCATCTACGTCATCCAACCATGTCATCACATCGTTAAGGAAAAATGATGCACTTTTCTCAATCTCAGGGACGTAATTAGTGCAATTGGAATCTCATGGGTGATTTTAGTGCACGATGTCAATCTTAGGGACCATTTTAGGGTTTAACTCGTTGAACCACAATTAACTAATTAGACTAATAAACTAGTAAGTCAATAACTAAAACGATTCAATGACCAGTCCAATTTTTAGAACTGGGTAAGACTTCATAAACATCTCTCCATTATAGAGCATTGAGCATTCCTTTAGATAGTGTTTGTTTGTAGAGACTGGAACTGTGACTGGGAGACAGAGACTCAGTATTATGTTTGTTAAGCTAGAGACTGATACTTAAATTTCTGTCTCTGCCTTCAAAATTTCAGTATTTCAGTACCTCAAAAAAGTAGGGACACTGGAGACAGAAAATTTTAAAGACAGGGATAGAAATTTTAATTATAATTTGTACCTAAATTACGCCATTCTAATTCAATAATTCCAACATTAACCCTAATGTAAATCAGAGCATTCTTTGTTAACCCTCGTAACTCCATCTTCTCATTCTTCTTCAAGGTCATCACTGCAGCCTCTGAAGCACTATTTCAAGAACAGCCACCTCGTCGCTGATGGCCTAGCCACCACTAGGTAAGTGATTTGCCGCTTTCAAGTTCATCTTCGTAGTCTCCATCTTCTCATCTCCTCGTTTTCTCCTTCATAGGACAATCGAAGAACGAAACTGTCGCCTCTCCCCGATTGCTATCAACGTCAACCACCAATTCGTCATCCTAGTTGCTCTGACCCAGGTTAGTTCTATACAAATATTGTTTAATTTACTGATTCCTTTCATTAAATGTTCTATCACAAATCAAAAAATGTGGAATTCACAAATGCTATACCAAATTATCAACTTTGAACTTCACAAAATTAATAAGCAAATAAGGTAAATTGACAAAGAATACCAGGTCCGTTGAGAGAGAAAGAGCAGAGGCCAAAGACATAGCTTCGAGATGGTGGCGACGCAAATCCACGGGTGCACAAACAGCGGCAATGACACAACCCTCGGGAAACAACTGGCGTCACGAAAGTGAACCGATGGAGAATTGGAGATGCGCCGTCATCGTTCGAGATCCTTGGAAGTGCTACCAGCGGCGGGTAAGACCGGAGGATTCCTTCACATGAAAGGAGAGGAGAAATGGTAGAGGAGAGGAGAAAGGGGGTTAGGGTTGTACTCTGAGAAAAATCAAATTGGATTTGGGAGTTAGGGTTGTATTTTAAAATTAAGGGTATTTTTGTAATTTTAAGTTTTTTAGTCACTACTTTTATTTCAAACCAAACATAATACTGAGATATAATTCAGTCTTGTATATTTCTACACCAAACACAATACTAATACTTATTTCTGTCACTGTCTCTCAGTCTCTGTCTCTCAATCTCAGTCTCTCAGTCTCTCTCGCAAACAAATGCTACCTTATTTTTGGTCTTGCTTTGGTTACCAAAATTTGTATTGGGCCCAGCCCAGTTATGGGCCCATAATGAGAAGCTTGAGAAGAAGGTTGGGGGTTTGGCGAAGATTCACTAGAAGAGTCTAGCTTCGGTTGCAGTTGTTGTTGCAGGCTTGCAGCTGATTCTAATTGCTATAGTCATTATTATAGTTTCAAATTGTAGTGCAGATTCATCGACTTCACAAATAGCTTTGAAATTAGTTAGAATGGAGGAGGTGAAATCTGCAGTGGAGGAGCACATGGATCTCATGGCAGATCTCATCCAGAAGCTCTCTTCCGAGCTTCGTGCCGGCCTCCGCCCCGCCTACGACAACTTCATCGGCTTCTTCCACGCCATTGATTGGAAGGTAAGTTAATTCAGCAATTGAATTCCAAATTTGTGTGGATCTGCATGTTAATTAATTAATAGTGTGAAATATGGATTTGTTGATCCTGTTATTATTTCTATCCAGTTAGTTAAGACGGTTGGTTGGTTGTGTCTCAGGAACCATGGTTGATTGGTTTGGCTGGGTTCCATATAGTGTTGCTTCTTGTGACTATCATCACCAGGAGGAAAACTAACTTCCAGATGTGTTTGTTCCTTCTCACATGTATGAATATGATCTGTTACCTTTCATGTAGTTAGCTATAGCTTCTTTCCTATTCATAGTGTGCAATTTTTATGTGAAATTCAGATTACTGTTTTTCATTATGATTTGATTTTTGATTTCATGTGTGCAAATCCTTTTTCTCTCTTGTCGTATTTGCTTTGATCATTGTGAACATTTCTAAACTTGTCATATAAGGGAGAGGGCCTACCGAACTAGATATATTTGTTTAGGATGATCTTAACCAGTAACCGGTGGTGAGTGATTCTGATATGAAATATCATTTTGATTGTTTTATCTACTAAATGAATGTAGCAACAATGCAGCAATATGTTTAGGACTTGGGAGTATGACAGTGTTGTAACAAGTTATTAAGTAGGTGAATCATTGATATTTGAGCTTAAAAAACTGAGATGTCTAGTTATGTAATATTCATAAACATCTGTGTGGAAGTCACTAAATCTTGAAGATATCAATGAATCTATCCGTGATTTGTAATTCCATTTAAACATCTTTATTATATTCATTTGAGACATCTCCTTGTGTGGTTGAATGGCAGTCTTGATATTCTTGAATTTCTCTCCATGTATCATTTCTTACTGAGAATGTTCTGATGCAGTGGCCGGTGTATATCTCGCTGAGAGGCTTAACACTGTTCTGAGGATGAACTGGAAAAGCTTCTCTAGTCAAAACTATTTTGATCCAAATGGATTATTCATGTCAGTTCTTTGGTCGGGGCCCCTTCTCATCATTGCTATGATAATTCTGGTTAGTATTTTCCATCACGTAACTCATTTAAATGATGGTCCTCGTTTCTTATTCAATACATTGACCTGAAGTATCTTGTCTCTGGCAGATCAACACACTCTTCTCCTTGTGTTACTTGATTGTTAGGTGGAAAAGAGCTGAACTAAGACATCGTGCAAGGATTGCTCATAGTAAGGAGGAATAGTTGTTCATACTATCTTTTTTTGTCTTCTAGATAAACTCTTAAGGATTTTGTCTCATTGGTCGTAGAGATGGATTTTTTTTTTTTCCTTATTTAGTGCTCATTGTTATAGACCTTCGTTTCATGTATACTGAGTTACTGACTACACTATTCAAAGGGGAAGTGGGGTAGATTTTTACCCCTTTTAGCTCGTGTTCATCATAACATGGATAATCAAGGATGACAACCATTTCCTTTATATTTTTTTGTTTCCTTGTTGAGAGCCATTCACTTATTTTTTCTTCAATACTAATGCCATTGTAAACTTCGTCTGAATTTGACTATTGGTTGACTCTTAAATTTTTTGGAATATCTAAGAGTAGGGCAAATGCTGTATGTAAATTTGTAATGGTGCATCGGTGTATAAGTAACATTTTGACGGCAAGGGCGTTCATAACGAAGCATGCATGAGAATATTAGTTTTTTTGAGTGAAAATTCGTGTTGTATAAATCATGAAACAATGCAAGGAAATGTACAGGATAATGCAACGTGTGAAAGAGCTAAAACTTGAAAGAAACGTAAATGAGATTAGTTGTTCCCTAATACTTATGGAATCATAGCTACTTACTATTGAATCTTCATGTTTGATTGTACAGTCAAACAACTTGCAATAGTATAATACACAAGGAAACAGGGGAGATGAATTCAGTGAAGAAGATCATATCCAGCTCAATCCTTTTATGTGCATAGTTGCACTTGGATATGCTCGAAAGAATAATGAAGGTCCAAATTCGATTTTGCTCATAATATAATCTTTAAAGAAGCTAATAAATTGAGTTCTAACAGCTCTGAACGTAAAATAAAACACTCCTCTCTTTCCGTAACCTTCTCTGCTAGGGCTAAGGAAAGTGTAGTGCCTCCTCCGTTTTCATCGTGCACTTGTCCATTTTCTATCGTGCCTTCTCGCCACTGTGCTGTTTCCAAACCTTGGAAAACCTTTACTTACCCAAAATGACAACCAATGAAGAAAAACCAACTATGGAAAATAGTGACCTTGCAGAAGAAGACAATGAGCCAATCATACTCTTTGATAACAATGACATTCATGATGCAATAGAAGGATGCAAAAATAGCTTGGTTAGAAGACTGCTAACAGAAAAAACAATCAACACATCACGGCTGCAATCAGCAATGGGAAACATATGGAAGAACCCTGAAGGATTAAGAGTGTTGGAAGTGAAACCTAAGATCTATCGGTTTTTTTTTTAACAAGAAAACAGATATGGAAAGAGTACTAAAAGGAAACCCCTGGGCATTCCACAACTCATGGCTAATACTGAAAAAATGGATTAGGGATGAGGAACCACCAGAAGCAGGACTAGAAGAAGCTGAGATAAAGGTACAGATCTGGGGTCTCTCAGAACATTGTAAGACGTGTAAACTGGGGAGGAAGATTGCAGCCATTACAGGCGAGGTCAAAGACCGTGAGATCTACGAAACAAGCAGAGACCACATCAGATTCATCAAAGCCAATGTAAAGATCAACATCAAAAAGCCACTACAAAAAGGACCCAACATAGGGAGCATTGAAGATGGACTACTATGGGCTAAGTTCAGGTATGAGAAACTACTAAGCTTTTGTTATTACTGTGACTTATTAGGACATGAGGAAGTTAACTGTGAAAAGGCCACAAAAGATGAGATAATAGAAAAAACCAGGGCCAAAAACCTAGGACCATGGATGAGAGATGAAGAAAATGGAACCAAAGTAAATGTAGCCAGTAGCCAAAAGCAAAACAAGGAAAATTCCGAAACCACACACCACACAAACATTCAAAAGAGGTTCAATGACATGTTATTGGAGAAGCTGGCGGGCCTGACTATGACAAAACCAAATGGCTCAGTTGTAGGAAAAGACCAGGACCAGCCCCCTGCGTTGGGACACCGAGGAACCCCTGTAGAGGGGGACCTTAGTGATACCAATAAAAAGGGAAAAAACAGCCATTTCCCACCTCTTTTGAAAGTGGATACCACCAAACAGACAGAGCAAAACAAAGGAAAAATGGAGCATAACCAGGAAGTTAACAAACCAGGGGAACAAAAGCAACTTCCACTCGAAGAGAACACAAAAAATGGGAAAAAACTGGAACCCATGAAACCCAAAGCCCTCACTGAAATAACAAACAAAACAGATGACAAAATCAAACATGATACCCGCACATGGAAGAAGAAAGCCAGAAGTGCACCAACAGGTCAAGCAGAAGGGAAAGAAAATGCGAAAACCATCCCAACCAAGAGAAAGGCGAAGGATAGTAATGATATGCTGATAGATGCGGGGAACATACCACAGATCAAACAGCGGCAGCGGCTGCAGAGCAGCCCTGCCGAGAACCATGAGGAACATCAGCTGGAACTGCCGTGGGCTTGGGAACCCATGGGCATTCCGAGCTTTAAATAAGCTCATTAGAGACTAAGGGCCCAACCTCGTTTTTCTCATGGAAACTAGGAGAAAAGAGAATGAAGTGATGAGACTTAGATACAAAAGGGGCTTAAACAACATTGTGGGAGTGGACTGCCAAGGAGAAGGAAAACAAAGATCAGGAGGGCTTGCGGTACTCTGGGACAACACAGTTGACGTGTCAATTAAATCACTCTTTTCAAATCACATAGACATAGAAGTAACCATGACAGAATCTAGAAGACAATGGCGAGCCACATATTTTTATGGATGCCCAGAGACGGAAAACAAACAAAAGAGCTGGGACCTCTTAAGTTCTTTAGGACAAACAACATTTATGCCTTGGATAGTGTTCATACACTGGGTCGAGCTGTCCGACCCGAGCTGACTCAACCGACCTCTTCAGATCAGGATCACCCGACCTCCTCTCAAGGAATTCGGCCAGAACACTACAAGGAGTCCAAGCAGGCCCAAATAAAGGAACATAGCCCAATCTAAAGGCAGCCAAAGCCTAAAAAGATAAGGGCGGTCTCCCTTGAAGATAAGATGACTTCACTCAAAGATAAGATAAGATAACTAACTTATCTTATCTAGAAAGGTCAACCTACACTACTATAAATACACTAGAGCACCCAGGTATAACTCATACTCTGATTCTACTAAAAACCTGCTTAATACCCTTGCTAACTTACGCATCGGAGTCCCTTGCAGGTACCACCACCCTCCGGGGACGAAGGATCAGCAGCAGTACCAGTCCAACAAGTCGGACGCGGCGGCTCCGGCCACCACGCACAAGTCGGACACGTCAGCACCGACCAGCACAGAAGATCTCATCCAAGATCGACCTATAGTTTCAGGTAACCCTCGGAACATTGGCGCCGTTGCCGGGGACCTGGAAGTCATCCCAACCATCATGGAGGACAACCTTGACAACGATCACAACTCTGATTTGGAGAACAGAACGCCGCATAAAAATACGGATGTCACACTAGACGATACTTCTCAACCTAACAAAAATAAGAATTCGCCAAGCACGGGAGTCATGGAGGCACTTCAAGATCGACTAAAACAACTCGAAAAAGAAGTCGAATATCAACGGGAAGCCGAGAGAGACCTACGAAGGGAAGCTAGACGACACTGAGAATTAGAAGACAAGCTACTAAAGCTTGAAGCCGATCTCAAAGCTAAAATTACTCGATCCAGCCATGAAGACAGCCCCCGCAAGGACCAAGACCTATTCATCAAAGAGATCATGAAGGCCAAAATCCCAAAAGACTTCAAACCCCCTGACATGACTCCGTACGACGGCACATCAGATCCCAGCCATTACCTCAGTAATTTCAGAAGTAGAATGTATCTCACCGACGCCTCAGATGCGGTTCGATGCAAAGCCTTCCCGACTACCTTGACGAAGACAGCAATTAAGTGGTTCGACAATCTGCCCCCTAGGTCCATCTCAAGCTTTGACGACTTAGCCAAGGAGTTTCTAGCCAGATTCTCCATCCAGAAGGACAAAACTAAACACGCCCCGAGCCTATTAGGGATCAAGCAAGGAGATCGGAAAAATCTTCGCAGCTACATGGAAAGATTCAACAAAGCATGTATGGACATACAAAGTCTGCTAACAGAAGCAGCCATTATGGGTCTCATCAATGGCTTACGAGAGGGACCTTTTAGTCACTCTATATCGAAAAAACACCCCACATCTCTGAACGAAGTACAAGAATGAGCAGAGAAATACATCAACATGGAGGAAAACTCTCGACTAGGAGAGACCTCAAAGTCCGGATTCTCCTACTCCTCCCATAAGGATAATGAGTCAAAGAAAAAAGAAGATCAGCATGGAGAAAAGATCAAGAAATACTACAATTATACCCCACTTCGGGTGTCTCTTGTAGATGTCTATCGAGAAGTATGCCATATTGAAAAGATACCCCCACCTCGCCCACTCAAAAGCAAGAAATGAGGAGGAAGTTGGACAGAATACTGCGAATACCATCTGTTCCGAAGGTTACCTAAAACTGTAGGTCGATCTCGGAGGAGATCTTCTTTGCTGATCGGAGCTGTTGCATCCGACTTGTTGATGGCGGCCGGAGCCGCCGCGTCCGACTTGTTGGACTGGCTGCACTGCTGATCCTTGGTCACCGGAGGGTGGGGGGTACCTGCAAGAGACTCCGATGCTTAAGTTAGCATGGGTATTAAACAAGTTTTACGTAGAATCAGAGTATGAGTTATACCTGGGTGCTCCAGTGTATTTATAGAGGTGTAGAGTGACCTTCTTAGATAAGATAAGTTAGTTATCTTATCTTATCTTATCTTTGAGTGAGGTCATCTTATCTTCTGGGGAACCGCCTTTATCTTTCTAGGCTTTGACTGCCTTTAGATTGGGCTGTGTCCCTTCGTTTGGGCCTGCTTGGGCCTCTTACGGCGATTTGGCCGAGCTCTTTGGGAAGAGGTCGGTCATTGGCCGAGCTCTTTGAGAAGAGGTCGGATAGTCTGACCTGAAGATGTCGGTCGGCTTGTCGCTAAACATCCCGGGTCAGACATCTTGACCCAAGGTATGAACAGTGCCCCTGCTTGAGTTCGATCTTTCCGTGAGATCGAGCTTCGATCTCTTTGGAAGTCGTGCTCAAGCATCTGTCTGGCTTGTTTCTTCATTGCTTTGCAATTCTAGCAGATTTTCTAGAGGTTTGGTACTTCACAGTCCGTCCTCTTTTGAGTGGTAGTGTGGGTTTTCTACCCTTGCCTTTTGGATCACGCCTTGCTTTTGTGTTGACAACCCTCTGCTTTGGCGAAGTTATCCTTGCGGCTTGATATCCGGGCTTTTAGTGACTTGTCCAATGAATTTTTAGTGTTCTTTATATTGAACCTTTTAGCCTCGGATGACGTACGTAGCCTTGTTTGAGATTGTGCCTTCTTTGAGTGGAGTTGTATCCCTTTTAGCTAAGTACATTTGAGCCTTAAGTTGTTTCTCAACCTTTTGGCTTGTTCTTTTTGAGATCGTACTTGCGTCTCTTCTTAGCTGACGTCGACCTGTACGACTTTACCCCTGCTTGAGTTTGGACCTTTCCGCGAGATCGTGCTTTCGGAGCTTCGATCTCTTTGAGAAAGTCGTGCTCAAGCATCCTGACTTTGGTCGATCTTGAGTAGTTTCTCCTTTGTGCGAGTCTGGTATTGCCTTTTTTAGTTTGTTGAGAGGTCTTTTCAGCCTTCTTTCGACTTGTTTGTCTTCACTGTTCGGGCTTTTTAGTCATAATCCAACAACTTTTTAGGCATAGTTTGTTTGGACGACTTTTTAGCTCTGTCTTTGAGGCCGTGCTTTCCGCTTTTTAAGTAGTGTCTTTTTTCAAGACTTCGTACCTTTCAACGAAGCACTTCTGGCTTTGGTCTTTTGACCTTTCCTTGGCCTTTGTGAGATGTTTATAGAGTGTTGATACTTTGCTATTTGGTCGAGGTGGTCCTTTGGGGCTAACTTGTCCGACAACTTTTTAGTGTTCTTTGGTAGAACATTTTTAGTTGGTCTGAACAATTTCGATAGCCTTGTTGTGGAGCCATGGCTTTTTGGGCAAAGCTATGTCCCTTTTAGCGCACGTTTTTCGTTGGTCCGACTTCTCTTGTCGGTCCAAGTTGTAGCTTTCGTTGGTCCGACTTCTGCTTGTCGGTCCAAGCTGTAGCTTTTGTTGGTCCGAATTCTTCTTGTCGGTCCAAGCTGTAGCTTTCGTTGGTCCGACTTTTATAACTTGTTTTTTGTAGGAGACCGACTTCGTTATGTCGATCTCTTCTAAGTTATTTTTGTAATCCTCTTTCTTGGATCTTTGTCGGATCTCTTTCAGGGATTACTTTTATAACTTGTTTGTTGTAGGGGACCGACTTCATTATGTCGGTCTCTTCTAAGTTATTTTTGTAATCCTCTTTCTTGGATCTTTGTCAGATCTCTTTCAGGGATTACTTTTATAACTTTTCATTTTGGGCTGACTTTGTCATGTCGGGCCCTTCTAAGTTAAAGTAATCCTCTTTAATAGGGTTGGCCAGACCTCTTTCCAGGGTTTACTTATAACTTGGGTTGACTTGGTCCGACTTCTTAACATCGGCCAGTCTTTAAGTTATTATTTAGCAATCCATAAGACCTCGTCAGGTTCTTTTTCGGATCACTTTCGATAACTTCTTACATTATTCTCTGTTCATCTTTGCCGATTTGTAGAAGGTGGTTGCTATCTTTAGATCGTCTTTTAGGTGAATCGCGTTTTCACCTTTATCGGACGATTGTCTTTATCGTGATCGTGTAGTGAATCTGTTTTTCACTTTCTGCCGATCTGTTGCTTTATAATCGGATGATGAATGCTTCAGATTAATGCGTCTTCGTATAACAGTGAATTTTGTTTTCACTTTGTCGACCTTTGTCGAAATCAAACGATGAATTCGGTTTTCATCGTGGTCGGGCGGTGAAGTTGGTTTTCACCTTGCCGACTTGTCACTTTTGTAATCGGACGATGAATTTGGTTTTCATCTTGCCGACTTTGTTGTGATCGGGCGGTGAATTTGGTGTTCACCTTGCCGACCTGCCGTAGTCGAGCATCTTGGTAGGAAACTTTTTAGGGAATCTGCAATCTTTTAAACAATAAAATGAAGATAAGAGTGTGTACATGTTAGTACTTACCTTTCTAGGTCGGGCAATCTTTTTGGATATCGGTCTGGCACCCTTTTTAGATTGCAGGCATGCCATGACCTTGGTAGCTGTCGCCCCTCGAGTTCGGACAGTCTGTAGTAGCCCTTCCCAAGTACTTCTACGACTTGGTAGGGTCCTTTCCAGTTTGCTGCCAACTTTTCTTCTCCAGATCGAGTTGTTTCGATATCATTTCGGATTAGGATGAGATCGTTGTTGCTAGATTACCTTCCGATTGTATCTTGAGGCCATTTGACATTTTAACGCTTCCTCCCTAATCCGAGCTCTTTCTCGGACTTCTGGAAGTAGGTCGAGTTCTTCCCTTTGGATTTGGGAGTTGACCTCTTCATTGTAGAGGATCATTCTGGGGGATCCTTCTTTGATCTCTATTGGGATCATTGCCTCCATTCCGTAAGCTAATCAGGAAGGTGATTCCTTCATGGTGAAGTGTGGAGTTGTCCGATATGCCCAAAGAACTTGTGGGAGCTCTTCTGGTGGGGCTATAGGGAAGTTGGCATGCTTTTGATGTAAAGCTTTGACTTTGTATTTGGGTTTTTGCTCTGAAGAACTTTGGTTCTTTCTTTTGTTTGAGAGGTGTTCGGACTGTTTGGGTATAGATTACCGACTTCTTTTCTCTGTGTTCTTGCCCTGTTGTTGCCTCTAAAGGGTGCCCCTGGACTTTCGTGTGAGTCCTGGGGTTTTCCTTTTACTGCCACGTCTGTCACTTGATGTTCTGCTATTATTGTCCGAGTTATTTTCTTATTTGCCCGAGTTGTTTGGTAGTAATCCCATAGTCGACCTATGTCTTTGAGATGTCTACTAAGATCCCGGACAGCATGTCTGATTAGCTGGATTTCATAATTTTAATGCGTGTTACTGTGGCTGACCCTGAGTACATCCCTTATACCGCTTTCGAGATTGACTCGTTGTGGTCTTGTAATGTAGCCTGGATGAGGCTTCTGTTATTGCCCCCTGGTTTGGTGTTGGCTAGTTTTGAAAATGCATCAGCTCGGGCATTCTATGTGTCGGACTTCATTTTCTCCGATTTGTCCGAGCTATTTTCTGTTTTTGTCCAGGGTCCCCCGAATTGTCCGAGATGTTCTCTGGTTTTGTCCAGGGTCCCCCGAATTATCCGAGCTGTCTTCTGTAGGATTCTTCCAGCTAAGTTTGTTTTCTGTAGGATGCCTTTTATGGGCTAGTTGGTCCGAACTCTGATAGTGTGAGCTTGAAAGTATGGGTGGAGTCGTTGAGAGGTGAGTACGAGGGCATAGGCGAACTTTTTCTATCTTTTGATAGTTTAGTTCGGCTCTTTGTAGAGCTTTGCTGACGAAGTAGATGGGTTGTTGCCCACTTTCGTCTTCTCTGAATAGTGCTAAGGCTATTGCCCGACTTCCCACTGCGATGTATAATATGAGTTCTTCACTTTCCCGGGGTCTGGTGAGAATGGGTGGTTGCCTTAAGAATTTTTGAAATCTCGGAAGGCTTGTTCGCATTTCGTTGTCCTTTTCAAACCTCTCTCCCTTCCTTAATATACCTCTTTGAGGTGTCTTTTGCAGGATGATTTGGAGATCGAATCTCCTGCGAATCCTCCATTTATCATATGAACACGTCTCTTAGGGGGTGAGGTAGATGTTTGGTGCACGAATTGTGAATCACACTTTTCACAACGCGTACCACTAACCAGCAAGTGCACTGGGTCGTCCAAGTAATACCTCACGTGATTCAACTCCAGCTTTTGATCCTTTTCTGGCGCTGGACGCCAGAATTGGGCAGAGAGCTGGCGTTGAACGCCAGTTTACGTCATCTATCCTAGTGAAAAGTATGGACTATTATATATTTCTGGAAAGCCCTGGATGTCTACTTTCCAACACAATTGGAAGCACGCCATTTCAAATTCTGTAGCTCCAGAAAATTCACTTTGAGTGCAGGGAGGTCAGAATCCAACAGCATCAGCAGTCCTTTTTCAGCCTGAATCAGATTTTTGCTCAGCTCCTTCAATTTCAGCCAGAAAAATACCTGAAATTGTTCTTTTATTAAACTCGAAATTTTATTGCTTCTTATTCAAGAGATCTACTATTTTATTCATGTTTAATGATGATGAGAAAAATAAACTATAGCTTAATTGGAGATAAAATCAAATAGATACTAATTACTATTATATGACTTCTAAGGTAAACTTTTATAAGGACACTGTCACAGAGTTAAGGCAGAAATTGGAAATTAACAACCTTTATTCTGGGGGCACGGGGGTTCCTCTGATCCTTGGGATGCTTGGTACTACAAGAGAAGACTTTTGGCGCTTCAGTTCCCTTAAGTCACGCCCATGTTCCTCTTGTTCTTTAAACATATAGGTCAGCATTTGACTGTGTTCCTTCTGTTGTTTTATTATTTGCTCCATAGCTTCCTGTATCTTGGTGACAAATGTCTCAAGATATTCCCAATATTCCGCTTGAGGAATCTCTGGGAGGAATTCCTGTGCTCTCTTCTTGACAGGATCCTCCTGTGCTTGTTGTCTCTCCATTGATGCTTTGGTGATTGACTTTTCAATTAAGATATATTCAGTTATTCCCATCCTTACTCCAGCGTCCTTGCAGAGCAGAGAAATCACGCTTGGATAAGCCAACCTGGCCTCTTTTGAATTTTTATTAGCAATCTTGTAGAGTTCAGTGGAAATCAGCTGATGAACCTCCACTTCCTTGCAATTGTATCAATGAGCTCTTGAGCCTCTTCGATTGTCTTTCTCATATGGATAGATCCATCAGCTGAGTAATCTAGAGACATCTGAGCTCTTTCTGCAAGCCCATAGTAGAAGATGTCTAACTGAACCCACTTTGAAAACATTTCAGAGGGGCATTTTCTTAGCATCTCTCTGTATCTCTCCCAGGCATCATAAAGAGATTCATTATCTCCTTGTTTAAAGCCTTGGATGTCCAGCCTTAGCTGTGTCATCCTTTTTGGAGGGAAATATTGATTCAGGAATTTTTCTGTCAGCTGTTTCCATGTTCTTATGCTGGCCTTAGGTTGGTTATTTAACCACCTCTTAGCTTGATCTTTTACAGCAAATGGAAACAGTAATAGTCTGTAGACATCCTGATCTATTTCTTTATCATGTACTGTGTCAGCAATCTGTAGAAACTGTGCCAGAAACTCTGTAGGTTCTTCCTGTGGAAGACCGGAATACTGGCAACTTTGCTGCACCATGATAATGAGCTGAGGATTCAACTCAAAGCTACTAACTCCAATGGAAGGTATACAGATACTACTTCCATATGAAGCAGTAGCGGGGTTGGCATATGACCCCAAAGTCCTCCTGGACTGTCCATCTCCACTTATGTCCATGATGGATATATGGATATAACTTGGACTGATTTATCTTTTTATTTATTTTATTTTATAAGAAGTAAATACTTAAATAAAATAAAATAACTAAAAAGAATTTGAATTTTGAAATTAAAATTTTTTTTTTTAATTTTCGAAAATTTGTTTTAAAAATAGAGAGAAAAGATATTTTTAAATTTAGTGAGGAGAGAGAAAAATAATAAGATAGTCCAAGATTTAAAATTTTTAGATCTAATGCTCCTTGTTTTTGAAAATTTTGGAGGGAAAACACCAAGGAACACCAAACTTAAAAATTTTAAGATCAAGACACAAGGAAATCTCAAGAACACTTTGAAGGCTCACAAGAACACAAGAACATGAAGAAAGAACACCAAACTTAAAATTTTTAGAAAACCAAACCAAAATTTTCGAAAACCAAAGGGAAATCAACAAGAAAACACCAAACTTAAAGTTTGGCACACAGTTTAATAGAGAAATTATTTTTTTGTGAAAAAGAAGGTTTTGAAAAGAATATAAAAGATTCTAACCCAATTACCAAGAACACAGATTAACGCTCTAGCCAAATGAGTTATGAAAATTTTCGAAAATTTTAAGAAAAATCAACAAGAAAACACCAAACTTAAAGTTTGGCACAGGATTTAATAGAAAATTATTTTTGAAAAAGGTTTTAAAAATATGATAGCCAATTACCATGAACATAAACACCACGTTCTAACTAACTGAGCTATAAATTTAAAGTGTTTTAACAAGGGATAAATAATAAAAGACTCTAAACCAAAAAAAATTAAGCAATTCACGTGCAGAGGCCATTTGTGGAGTTGAACGCCAGTTTTTATGCCAGTTTGGGCGTTCAACTCCAGCTTTTGATCCTTTTCTGGCGCTGGACGCCAGAATTGGGCAGAGAGCTGGCGTTGAACGCCAGTTTACGTCGTCTATCCTAGTGCAAAGTATGAACTATTATATATTGCTGGAAAGCTCTGGATGTCTACTTTCCAACGCAATTAGAAGCACGCCATTTCGAGTTCTGTAGCTCCAGAAAATCCACTTTGAGTGCAGGGAGGTCAGAATCCAACAGCATCAGCAGTCCTTTTTCAGCCTGAATCAGATTTTTGCTCAGCTCTTTCAATTTCAGCCAGAAAAATACCTGAAATTGCAGAAAAACACACAACTCATAGTAAAGTCCAGAAATATGAATTTTTCCTAAAAACTAATAGAAATAGACTAAAAACTAACTAAAACATACTCAAAACTATATGAAATTATCCCCAAAAAGCGTATAAAATATCCGCTCATCAATGTTCAACTTGTCCGACCTCTTTGGTGTGAGGTGGATGTTCCACTCGTCCGACCTCTTCGGCGTGTGGTGGACCTTCAACTCGTCCGACCTCTTTGTTGCGAGGTGGACCTTCAACTCGCCCGACCTCTTTGTTGCGAGGTGGACCTTCAACTCATCCGACCTCTTTGTTGTGAGGTGGACCTTCAACTCGCCCGACCTCCGTGGTATGAGGTGGACCTTCAACTCGTCCGACCTCTTTGTTGTGAGGTGGATCTTCAACTCGTCCGACTTCTTTGTTGTGGGGTGGACCTTCAACTCGTCCGACCTCTTTGTTGTGAGGTGGACCTTCAACTCGCCCGACCTCTTTGGTGTGAGGTGGACCTTCAACTCGTCCGACCTCTTTGTTGTGAGGTGGATCTTCAACTCGTCCGACCTCTTTGTTGTGAGGTGGACCTTCAACTCATCCGACCTCTTTGTTGCGAGGTGGACCTTCAACTCGCCCGACCTCTTTGGTGTGAGGTGGACCTTCAACTCGTCCGACCTCTTTGTTGTGAGGTGGATATTCAACTCGTCCGACCTCTTTCTCCTTTTTGCTTTTGATTGGGCGAGGTGGTGAGATCTTCTCAGTGTTGCGTATTTCTCGTTAAACATCCACAAGAGATAGGTTTCTTAGTGGGTTGGTCTTCTTTCTTCCTGGACTCTTTATCCTTGTCCCGTAGTGGGTTAGGAGGATCTGGTTCTTGAGCTGTCTCCCAATCGGGAGTTCTCCTCCATATTGATATATTTTTTTTGCCCTTTTTCTTGAACTTCGTTTAGAGATGTTGGGTGCTTCTTGGATATTGAGTGGTTGAAAGGTCATTCTCGTAGGCCATTAATGAGACCCATGATAGCTGCTTCTATTGGCAGAATTTGCATGTCCAGGCATGCTTTGTTAGAGTAGTCGGGAAGGCTTTGCATCGAATAACATCCGAGGCATCAGTGAGATACATCCTGCTTCTGAAATTGCTAAGATTATGGCTTGGATCCGATGTGCCGTCGTACGGGATCACGTCGGGAGCTTTGAAGTCTTTTGGAACTTTTAGCTTTCATGATCTCCTTGGTGAATGGGTCTTGATTTTTGTGGGAGCCGTCTTCGTGATCGGATCGAATATTTTTGGCCTTGAGACCTGCTTCGAGTTTTAGGAATTTATCCTCTAATTCTCGGCGTCGCCTTACCTCCTTTTGTAGATCCTTCCCAACTTCTCGTTGATGCTGGCTTTCTTTTTCAAGTTGCTTTAAACGATCTTGAAACGCTTCTATCACTCCTGGATTTGATGAGTTTTTGTCCTCGTTAGATTCCGGGGTATCTTTCAGTGTAGTGTCTGCGTTTTTGTGCGGTGTTCTATCCTCTAGATCTGAATCGTGGTCGTTGTCATGGTCATCCGCCATGGTGATGGGATGACTTCTAGGTTCCCCAGCAACGGAACCAATGTTTCGAGGGTTACCTAGAACTGTAGGTCGATCTCGGAGGAGATCTTCTTTGCTGGTCGGAGCTGTTGCGTCCGACTTGTTGATGGCAGCCGGAGCCGCCGCGTCCGACTTGTTGGACTGGCTGCACTGCTGATCCTTGGTCACCGGAGGGTGGGGGGTACCTGCAAGAGACTCCGATGATTAAGTTAGCATAGGTATTAAATAGGTTTTACGTAGAATCAGAGTATGAGTTATACCTGGGTGCTCCAGTGTATTTATAGAGGTGTAGAGTGACCTTCTTAGATAAGATAAGTTAGTTATCTTATCTTATCTTATCTTTGAGTGAGGTCATCTTATCTTCTGGGGAACCGCCTTTATCTTTCTAGGCTTTGACTGCCTTTAGATTGGGCTGTGTCCCTTCGTTTGGGCCTGCTTGGGCCTCTTACGGCGATTTGTCCGAGCTCTTTGTGAAGAGGTCGGTCATTGGCCGAGCTCTTTGAGAAGAGGTCGGATAGTCTGACCTGAAGAGGTCGGTCGGCTTGTCGCTAAACATCCCGGGTCGGACATCTTGACCCAAGGTATGAACACCATCGAATCTATGAACATCCCACCGAGTGCTTCGATTCGAAGAATGTTATAGAAAAATTGGTAAGAGAGGGAAGACTAGATCGGTACTTAGCCAGCAAAACAGATGAACCAAGAAAAAGAAGAAGGGATGAAGAGGTCGGGTGAACTGAACGACCACCTCGTACCCCGAAAAGACATGTCCACATGATACACGGAGGATTTGCGGGAGGAGAAATCTCTAAATCATCTCGCAAAAGACATCTTAAAGAAGTATATCATGTCGAGAGAGGAGAAGGAGCACCCGACCTCCCTACTATCACTTTCACTAAAGAGGACGCAGCTGGCGTCATCTCGGGACATGATGATCCCATGGTCATCACTATCATATTGGCCAACACTAATCTCCACCGTACACTGGTGGACCAGGGAAGCTCGGCTGACATATTGTTCAAAACCGCTTTCGACAAACTCGGCCTAGAGGTAAAAGAACTCAGAGCATATCCAAATAGCTTATTCAGACTATGAGATAGTCCAATCCAACCACTTGGATACATCTCACTGCACACAACCTTTGGAAAAGGAAACCGGTCAAGGACGCTCAACATAGACTACATCGTGGTCGACGTAAGTATAGCCTACAACACCATGATAGGTCGGACAACGCTAAATCAGCTCGGTGCAGTAGCATCGACTCCACATCTATGCATGAAGTTCCCAACCACACAAGGGATCGCTACGATAAAGGAATACCAAAAAACAGCGCGTTGCTGTTACAACGAAAGAATGAACC
>NC_029789.2:125372917-125404890 GCF_000816755.2 Arachis ipaensis | reverse complement strand
GGGGGGTACCTGCAAGAGACTCCGATGATTAAGTTAGCATAGGTATTAAATAGGTTTTACGTAGAATCAGAGTATGAGTTATACCTGGGTGCTCCAGTGTATTTATAGAGGTGTAGAGTGACCTTCTTAGATAAGATAAGTTAGTTATCTTATCTTATCTTATCTTTGAGTGAGGTCATCTTATCTTCTGGGGAACCGCCTTTATCTTTCTAGGCTTTGACTGCCTTTAGATTGGGCTGTGTCCCTTCGTTTGGGCCTGCTTGGGCCTCTTACGGCGATTTGTCCGAGCTCTTTGTGAAGAGGTCGGTCATTGGCCGAGCTCTTTGAGAAGAGGTCGGATAGTCTGACCTGAAGAGGTCGGTCGGCTTGTCGCTAAACATCCCGGGTCGGACATCTTGACCCAAGGTATGAACACCATCGAATCTATGAACATCCCACCGAGTGCTTCGATTCGAAGAATGTTATAGAAAAATTGGTAAGAGAGGGAAGACTAGATCGGTACTTAGCCAGCAAAACAGATGAACCAAGAAAAAGAAGAAGGGATGAAGAGGTCGGGTGAACTGAACGACCACCTCGTACCCCGAAAAGACATGTCCACATGATACACGGAGGATTTGCGGGAGGAGAAATCTCTAAATCATCTCGCAAAAGACATCTTAAAGAAGTATATCATGTCGAGAGAGGAGAAGGAGCACCCGACCTCCCTACTATCACTTTCACTAAAGAGGACGCAGCTGGCGTCATCTCGGGACATGATGATCCCATGGTCATCACTATCATATTGGCCAACACTAATCTCCACCGTACACTGGTGGACCAGGGAAGCTCGGCTGACATATTGTTCAAAACCGCTTTCGACAAACTCGGCCTAGAGGTAAAAGAACTCAGAGCATATCCAAATAGCTTATTCAGACTATGAGATAGTCCAATCCAACCACTTGGATACATCTCACTGCACACAACCTTTGGAAAAGGAAACCGGTCAAGGACGCTCAACATAGACTACATCGTGGTCGACGTAAGTATAGCCTACAACACCATGATAGGTCGGACAACGCTAAATCAACTCGGCGCAGTAGTCTCGACTCCACATCTGTGCATGAAGTTCCCAACCACACAAGGGATCGCTACGATAAAAGCAAACCAGAAAACAGCGCGCCACTGTTACAACGAAAGTCTGAACCTTAGAGGCAAAGGAGAAGAAATTCACACCGTCGAACTCGGGAGAGTTCAAGGTCGGGAAGAACTTCGTCCACAACCAGAAGGCGAGATAGAAAAAGTCCAGATCGGAGATGTCCCAGATAAAACAACCAATATTGGTGCAATCCTGAAAGGAGACGTAAAGGAGTCCCTCATACAGTTCTTAAGAGATAATGTCGACCTCATTGCATGGAAGGCCGCAGATATGCCGGGCATAGACCCCAAGCTAATGTGCCATAAGCTGGCAGTATACCCAGGATCTCGGCTAGTACAGCAGAGACGTAGAAAGCTCGGGCCAAAACGATCCCAAGCTATGGAAGAGCAAGTACAAGCTCTACTGGAGGCGGGATTCATAAGGGAAGTCAAGTACCCACTATGGCTAGCTAACGTCGTCTTGGTGAAAAAATAAAATGGGAAGTGGCAGATGTGCACCGACTACACCAATCTCAACAAAGCTTAGCCAAAAGATCCTTATCCACTCCCAAGTATCGACGCTCTGGTGGATGCCTCCTCCGGATACAAATACCTCTCGTTTATGGACGCCTATTCGGGATACAATCAAATCCAAATGTACCCACCTGATCAAGAAAAAATCCCATTATTAACCCCAAAACAAACTACTGCTACGTCGTCATGCCATTTGGACTCAAAAATGCAGGAGCCACTTATCAAAGATTAATGAATAAAGTCTTCACAGACCATATCGGAAAAGTCATGAAAGTATACGTGGACGACATGTTAGTAAAGACACAAAGCGAGGAATCATTACTGTCCGACCTCACCCAAGTATTCGACACTATAAGAAGGCATGGCATGCGACTTAACCCTGCAAAATGCACCTTCGCAGTAGAAGCTGGCAAATTCTTAGGTTTCATGCTCACACAAAGAGGAATCGAGGAAAATCCGGATAAATGTCGGGCTATACTCGACATGAAGAGTCCGACCTGTGTCAAAGAAGTACAACAACTTAATGGAAGATTGGCGGCCTTGTCCAGATTTCTAGCCGAATCAGCAATAAGATCTCTCCCCTTCTACGCCACTCTAAGGAAGGGAAAGAAATTTGAATGGACAACGGAGTACGAACAAGCTTTCCAAGATTTTGAAAGATTCCTGGGACAACCACCTATTCTAACTTGGCCACGGGAAGGAGAACCACTTATATTGTACCTCGCAGTAGGAAATCGGGCAGTAGCCTCAGCACTGGTCAGAGAGGACGAAAGTGGACAACAACATATATACTTCATCAGCAAAGCACTACAAGGGTCCGAACTGAACTACCAAAAATAGAAAAATTCGCCTATGCTCTCATACTAACGTCTCGACGACTTCGCCTATATTTTCAAGCCCACATCATCAAAGTTCGGACCAACCAGCCCATAAAAGGCATTTTGCAGAAAACAGATTTAGCAGGAAGAATCCTATAGTGGGTAGTCAAGTTATCCGAATTTGACCTTCAATATGAAGCTCGAACAGCCATCAAATCACAGTATCTGGCCGACTTCATTGCAGAGTTTACTGACACTCCGAAAATCCCCACAGAATGAAATCTCTACATAGACAGCTCCTCGAACAAAATCGGAAGTGGCACATGTGTGCAACCAGGGAACCCAAATCGAACTTTTCCTCAAATTCGGGTTCCCTACTTCAAACAACCAAGCCGAATATGAGGCATTACTAGCCGGTTTGAAGCTGGCTAAGGAGGTCGGAGCTCAAAAACTTATCATCTTCAGCGACTCACAAGTAGTCACCTCACAAATAGCAGGAAACTATCAAGCCAAGGATCCCACCATGAAAAAGTACTTGGACAAAACCAGGGAATAGCTCAGACAACTCGGGGAATATGAGGTCCGCCACATACCTCGGGAACAGAATGCTCGAGCTGATGCACTCTCAAAACTAGCCAGCACCAAACCAGGAGGAAACAATAGAAGCCTCATCCAAGAAATACTGCAGAACCCGTCAATTTCGGAAGAAGAAAAGGTCCTAGCCATAACTGGTCTGGATCAAGGATGGATGACTCCCATAATTAACTACCTCAAAATAGAAATACTCCCTGCAGATAAGAAGGAGGCAAAGAGGTTAAAACGGGAGGCACAATACTACACCATCATAAATAATACTCTATACAAGAGAGGGATTTCAACACCACTGTTAAAATGTGTGCCGACTTCCAACACAAAAGAAGTTTTAGAAGAAATACACAATGGCACCTGTGGCAACCATCTTGGAGAACAAGCTCTCACCAAAAGTACTCCGAGCCGAATTCTACTGGCTGACTTTACAAAAGGAAGCAACAGAGTTCGTAAAGACATATCCACCATGTCAGAAACATGCTAATTTCCACATCGCCCCACTAGAGGAACTCATCAACGTAACCTCACCCTGGCCATTTACAAAATGGGGACTCGACCTCCTTGGGCCCTTCCCTCAAGGATCAGGACAGGTCAAGTTCCTCATCGTAGGAGTAGACTATTTCACAAAGTGGATTGAGGCAGAGCCCCTAGCTAACGCCACTACTCAAAGAAGTCAAAATTTTCTATATAGAAACATTGTCACAAGGTTTGGAATTCCATACTCCATTACCACAGACAATGGCACTCAATTCACAGACACAAGCTTCAGAAAATTGGTGGCCGACTTGAAAATAAAACACCAATTCACATCCGTAGAACACCCCCAGGCTAATGGACAAGCAAAAGCTGCCAACAAAGTCATACTGGCCGGGTTAAAATGGAGATTACAGGACGCGAAAGGAGCCTGGGCTGAAGAGCTCCCATAAGTCCTATGGGCATACCAGACAACACCACACTCCACCACAAAGAAATCACCTTTCCGATTAGCTTACGGAATCGAGGTGTTCCGAGGGTTACCTAAAACTGTAGGTCGATCTCGGATGAGATCTTCTGTATTGGTCGGAGATGACGTGTCCGGCTGGTGGGTGACGGCCGGAGCGGTCGTGTCCGACTTGTTGGACTGGCTACACTTGTTGGGCTGCCTTTGGATTTGGGTCGTATTCCTTGAGTTGGGCCCTTTTTGGGCTTTCTTGTCGATTTGGCCGACCTCTTTTAGGAAGAGGTCAGGTAGTCTGACCTGGAGAGGTCGGTCGCTTTGTCGCCAATCATCCCGGGTCGGATAGTTCGACCCAGGGTATGAACAGTGCCCCTGCTTGAGCTCGGTCTTCTTTTTTGAGGTCGAGTCCTTGACTTCGGTCCTTCTCTAGTGAAGCCAAACTCAAGCATTTAGTCGATTCCTTCCTTTGTAAAACCTTTTTGAATGTGGAACGTTTTCTTTTAAAAGCGCGCGCTTTTGTATTAGCGCTTTGTTCTTGGGAACGTGCGAGGGTTTAATACCTTCATTAATTGGTATTAATTGTCCCGTTTCCTTTTGGCTTTATTTTGAATTTTTCCACTCAGAAATGGTTTCTCTCCTTCATCTTTCTTTGTAACTTCTCCCTTCGTTCTCTCGCCTTCTGCTTTTCGCCTACATTTTGCCTTTTCTTGCATTGCGGCGTCATTCAGCGATCCGGCGATTCCGTCTTTCCATCTTCAACTCTTCTGAGGCTCTGCGCTTTTTTCCAGGTTGGTTCCATTTGCAATTTCTTCTCTTTTTTGTTGCTTTGTCTTTAGTTTTGTGGTAAAGCTTTGATATTTGGATGCATGTCAAAAAAGCTTGAATCTTTTTTATGACCTCATGTTTGCTCGTCACTGTAATGTGTTTTCTCTGATTTCCTTTTTTCGCTTTTTCGTCTATCCCTGGTATTTCCGTTGAGGTTTTCTAGGGCTTTGCATGTTCTACTGTCGCTTCTGTCCGATACAATGAAAAAACTGCATTTTTGCTCACTTAATTGAAGATTGCTCCTTGGTTTCTGCCATGTTGATAGCTTTCCCTGTTTTGCTGCGATATTTGTTTTGGTTTTCTTCGTAAATCGTCTTTGTTTGAGGTGTTTTTCTCTAGAAAAGGTGGCATTTTGATGACTCCCTTTTGACTTTTTTTTTCGAAATGTTTGTTATTTGAAATATCCTTTTCTTGTTTGAGAGATGCCGGGATGTAAGCTGTAGATTTTTCCTGAAACCTTGCTTTGTTACTGCCTCCAAAGGATGCCCCAGGACTTTGGTTTGAGTCCTGGGGTTTTCCTTTTCTGTTTGTTCTTCTATATCATATTAGTCGAGTCGTTTTGCCCTTCGTCCGAGATGTTTTTTAGTAATCCAATCTTCTTTTCTTATTGTAGGATTAGTTGGCTTCATGTCTTCTCGCAATAACATTGTAGAGATGTCTTCTAAAGTACCCGAGGGGATGTCTGATTGGCTGGACTCCCTTGTCTTAATGTGTGTCTCTGTGGTGGACGCTGATTTTTGTGTAGAGCTGAAGAAACATCATAGGATTTGTGGTAGTAGTGCCCAAGAGAGGGATTATGAGCTTGTAGCGCCCGACTCTGACGAGAGGGTTTGTTTTCCTACTTCGGTCGGGGGGGGGGAGCGTCCTTTTTTCTACGCCTATGAATATTTCTTCAGCCAGTTGGACATTACTTTTCCATTTACTGCTTTCGAGACTGATTTGTTGTGGTCGTGTAACATTGCCCCATCCCAGCTTCATCCAAATTCCTGGGGTTTTATCAAGATATTTCAGCTGCTTTGCCAAGAGTTAGGCGTAACACCTTCTCAGACTCTTTTCCTTTATCTTTTTGTTTCTGCCAAGCCTGGTGCCTCTTCCAAAAAGAAAGCTTCTTGGGTTTCTTTCAGGTCTGCCCTGGGTCATAAAGTTTTTTCCATGTACGATGAGTCTTTTAAGGACTTTAAGAATTATTTCTTTAGAGTCCGTGCTATTGAGGGGGTCCACCCCTTTTTTCTTGATGAGAATGACGAGCCTGCTTTCCCTCTAGAGTGGCAGAAGGATGTGAGAGTGTCTCGTTATAAATGGGAGATGCTTGACGAGGTTGAGCGGGATTTTGTTATTGTTCTTGAAGATTTATGGGGGGAACCACCCCATCTTGATACAAAAAGGTTGTTGAATGACCCGTCCCTGGTTCGAACTGTTTTGGGTACTATCTGACTTGTTTCTGTGCTTGATTCTTAATTTTGATTCCTCTTTTTGTGATTGTAACCCATTATTGTGGTTGATTCTGTTTTTTCAGAAATGTCGAAGAACAATGATTCCATGAAGGCCTACAAAAAGGCAAAGAAGGCTACTGCTGCTCAAAATATCTCGGCCAAGGCGACGGGAGAGGGCTCTTCTCAAGTTCAGGTGAGGCCGCTCGTGCCGAGTTCTCCTGGGCCGAGGAAGGTAATTCCCACTCCTCGGGTTCGCCTGGCCGACCCTCCACAGTCTTCTGCTGCTACTTCTGGTGCTCCTCCCAACAAGAAACAAAAAATAATTGAGCCTTTCAACCTTGATGCCCCTGATTTTGACGCGATCGAGTTCGTAGATCAGCAGATCGGTCCATACGGTGTCCTCCCTATGGATGATGTATCACTCCTTCGTCATTTGGATTTTATAACTCGGAGTAGTGTAAAAATGGCACATATGGGAGCTGCCCTGTACCGAATTGCTCAAAATCTTCCTCTCCATGCCACCAAAGCTTTTATGGAGGAGGCAAAATAGGAGTTCGATCAGATGAAGGGCTTGAAGGAGGAGCTTGAGGCGAAGGTGGCCAAACTGGAGAAGGATCTGAAGAATGAAAAGGCGAGTTCCCTTGCTCTAACGGCTTCTGTGTGGTTGGCCGAGGACACGGCATTGAGGCATAAAGACAGCTACATCACATCCTATCGGGAGGGAATGCGTTTGAAGGAGGAGTTGGAGAACGCCCGAGCTGATTACTCTGAGCTCCAGGGGCATCTCGTTGGCAGTGTGAATGCTGCTTACGAGAATCTGAAGGAGCAGGTTCGAATTATTGCTCCTGAGGCCGACCTTACTCTTTTTAGCTTGGACAATGTTGTGAGGGATGGTAAGATTATCCCTGATGACTAGGATGATGACGATGTCAATCCTCCCCCTGTGCCTTCTGCCAAGGTGTCAACTTCTACAGTTCCTCTGGTTGAGGTCGGTCATTCCATTTCTGATCCGGACTGTCAGATCTTGAACCGGGATGATGGTACCGTGGATGCTGTGCCTATTCAGACTCGCCCTCCTTCTCCCCGTACTGATGCTGCCGAGAAGGCTTCCGATCTTAGCTGATTTTCTTGGATATTTGTGTATATAGCCCGACTTGTGGGCTTTTAAACTCTTTATTTTATAATTTGAATATTTTGCTGACTGTTGATACTCCTTTTGGTTGCTTGTTTAGCAACTTTTTATTTTGAAAAAATAACAAGTAGCTTTCAAGCTTTGGGCCTGATCCTGAAGCTTGTTTATAATATTGTATTTTATATCATGCTTGTTTGCACTTGTCTTGGTACCTTTCTGAGTTTTGAAAATGCTGAAGCCTTGCTGCTAGGCCTCTTTAGATTGCTTTGTACTTATTGCTTGTAGCTTGGATCCTTTGAGGTTGTGGATGTGTGGATCCAACTTGTACTTTAGTATTCTGGCTCTTACTTGTATTTATTTCTAACAATCCATAACCGATCTCTTTACGTTGGTCCTCTTTCCAGTTATTTTTGTAGTCCTCTTTTTTGGACCTTTGTCAGGTCTCTTTCAGGGACTACTTTTATAACTTGTTTGTTATAGGAGACCGACTTCTTTGCGTCATCCTTTTCCAAGTTATTTTTGTAATCCTCTTTCTTGGACCCTTGTCAGGTCTCTTTCAGGGATTACTTTTATAACTTGTTTTTTGTAGGAGACCGACTTCTTTATGTCAATCTCTTCTAAGTTATTTTGTAATCCTCTTTTTTGGACCTTTGTCAGATCTCTTTCAGGGATTACTTTTATAACTTGTTTTTTGTAGGAGACCGACTTCTTTATGTTGATCTCTTCTAAGTTATTTTGTAATCCTCTTTTTTGGACCTTTGTCAGATCTCTTTCAGGGATTACTTTTATAACTTATTTTTTGTAGGAGACCGACTTCGTCATGTCGATATCTTCTAAGTTATAGCAATTCCTCTTTTATAGGGTTGGCCAGACCTCTTTCCAGGGATTTGCTGATAACTTGGGTTGACTTTAGTCCGACTTCTTAACGTCGGCCAGTCTTTAAGTTATTATTTAGCAATCCATAAGACCTCGTCAGGTTCTTTTTCTGGATCACTTTCGATAACTTCTTGCATTATTCTGTGTTCATCTTTGCCGATTTGTAGAAGGTGGTTTCTATCTTTGTTTGGTCAACCTTTAGATGAATCGCGTTTTCATCTCTATTGGTCTTTATCGTGATCTTGCAGTGAATCTATTTTTCACTTTCTGCCGATTTGTTGCTTTATAATCGGACGATGAATGCTTCAGATTAATGCGCCTTGAGAATTTGTATAATATCTAAAATATATTTTATTCAAAAGAAAGTGCAAATATATACATGCGGGAGTTTTTTATCCCTTTAAGTCGGATAATTTCTGAATCTCAACTTGGTGCCTTATTAAAAAACCTTTTCAAGAAAAAGAGTGCATCCTATGATGAGATCTTTTACCTTCTCTAGCTATAGTACCTTCTTAGGTTGCAGGCGTTCCATGATCTAGGAAGCTCTCGTCCCTCGAGTTCGGACAATCTGTAGTAGCCCTTCCCAAGTACTTCTATGACTCGGTAGGGTCCTTTCCAGTTTGCTGCCAGCTTTCCTTCTCCGGGTCGAGTTGTTCCAATATCATTTTGGATTAGGATGAGATCATTCTCAGCGAAACCTCTTGGCACCACCTTTTGATTATATCTGGAAGCCATTCGACGTTTTAGTGCTTCTTCCCTGATCCGAGCTCTTTCTTGGATTTCAGGAAGTAGGTCGAGCTCTTCCCTTTGAAGTTGGGAGTTGGCTTCCTCATTGTAATGAACCATTCTAGGCGACCTTTCCTCGACCTCTACTGGGATCATTGCCTCCACTCCGTACGCTAATCGAAATGGTGATTCATTTGTGGTGGAATGTGGCGTTGTTCGATATGCCCATAGGACTTGTGGAAGTTCTTCGACCCAAGCTCCCTTTGCATCTTGCAGTCTCCGTTTCAGCCCAGCCAATATGACTTTGTTGGCTGTTTCGGCTTGTCCATTGGCTTGGGGATGTTCGACGGAGGTGAACTGGTGTTTTATGTTTAAGTCGGCTACTAACTTTATGAAGCCCGCATCTGTAAATTGGGTGCCATTGTCTGTAGTGATGGAGTATGGAACCCCAAACCTTGTGACAATATTCCTATATAGGAATTTCTGGCTCCTTTGAGCAATGGCGTTGGCTAGGGGCTCTGCCTCGATCCACTTTGTGAAATAGTCTACCCTGACTATGAGGAATTTAACTTGTCCTTATCCCTGGGGAAAGGGTCCGAGAAGATCGAGTCCCCATTTTGCAAATGGCCAAGGCGAAGTTACGCTGATGAGCTCTTCTGGCGGGGCGATATGAAAGTTGGCATGTTTCTGGCATGGTGGGCATGTCCTTACAAACTCTGTAGCTTCCTTTTATATAGTTGGCCAATAAAATCCCGCCCGGAGTACTTTTTTGGTGAGAGCTTGTGCTCCGAGATGATTACCACAAATGCCACTGTGTACTTCCTCTAAAACTTCCCTTGTATTGGAGGTCGGCACACATTTTAATAGTGGTATTGAAATCCCTCTTTTATATAGGGTGTTGTTTATGATAGTATAGTACTGAGCCTCCCGTTTTAACCTCTTTGCCTCCATTTCATTTGTGGGGAGTGTTTCAGTTTTGAGGTAATTAATTATGGGGGCCATCCATCCTTGATCCTGACTTGTTATGGCTAGGACTTTTTCCTCTTCCGAGATTGACGGGTTCTGTAGCATTTCCTGGATGAGGCTTCTATTATTGCCCCCTGGTTTGGTGCTGGCTAGTTTTGAGAGTGCATCAGCTCGGGCATTTTGTTCGCGGGGTATGTGGCAGATCTTATATTTCCCGAGTTATCCGAGCTATTCCTTGGTTTTATCCAAATGTTTTTTCATGGTGGGATCTTTGGCTTGGCAGCTCCCTGTTATTTGTGAGGTGACTACTTGTGAATCACTAAAGATGTTGAGTTTTTGAGCTCCAACCTCCTTGGCCAGCTTTAAACCAGCTAGTAACGCTTCATATTCCGCCTGGTTGTTTGAGGCCGGGAACCCAAATTTGAGGGAAAGCTCAACTTAGGTTCCTTGGTTGCTTTCTATTATCACACATGCGCCGCTTCCAGTCTTATTCGATGACTCGTCCACATAGAGATTCCATTCTGTGGGGGTTTCCAGGGTATCTGTGAATTCTGCAATGAAGTCGGCCAAGTACTGTGATTTGATGGCTGTCCGAGCTTCATATTGGAGGTCGAACTCGGATAACTCGACTGCCCATTGTAAAATTCTGCCTGCTAGATCTGTTTTCTGCAATATCCCTTTTATGGGCTGGTTGGTTCGAACCTTAATGGTGTGAGCCTGGAAGTACGGGCGAAGTCGTCGAGATGTTAGTATGAGAGTATAGGCGAACTTTTCTATTTTTTGGTAGTTCAGCTCGGATCCCTGCAGCGCTTTACTAATGAAGTATACAGGTTGTTGCCCTTTGTCGTCCTCTCGAACCAGAGCTGAAGCTACTGCCCGACTTCCTACCGCAAGGTACAATACGAGTGGTTCTTCCTCTCATGGTCGAGTTAGGATAGGTGGTCGTCCCAGGAAACTTTTGAAATCCTGGAAGGCTTGCTCACATTCCATTGTCCATTCGAACTTCTTTCCTTTCCTTAAAGTGGCATAGAAGGGGAGAGATCTTATCACTGATCCTGCTAAGAATCTGGATAAAGCTGCCAATCTCCTGTTGAGTTGTTGTACCTCTCTGAAACAAGTTGGGCTCTTCATGTTGAGTATGTCCTGGCATTTGTCTGGATTTACTTCAATTCCTCTTTGTGTGAGCATGAAACCTAAGAATTTACCCGCTTCTACTGCAAAGGTGCATTTTGCGGGATTGAGTCGCATGTCATGCTTCCTTATAGTGTCGAACACTTGGGCCAGGTCAGACAATAATGTATCTTCACTTTGTGTCTTTATTAACATGTTGTCCACGTAGACTTCCATGATTTTTTTGATATGATCTGAAAAGACTTTATTCATTAGCCTTTTTTAAGTAGCTCCCGCATTCTTGAGACCGAAAGGCATCACAATGTAGCAGTAATTTGCTTTTGGTGTTAAAAACGATGTCTTTTCTTGATTTGGTGGATACATGGGGATCTGGTTGTATCCAAAATATGCATCCATAAACGAGAGGTATCTATATCCGGATGAAGCATCTACCAGAGCGTCGATACTTGGGAGTGGGTAAGGATCTTTTGGGCAGGCTTTGTTGAGATCGGTGTAGTCGGTACACATTCGCCACTTCCCATTTGATTTTTTCACCAAGACGACGTTAGCTAGCCATAGTGGGTACTTGACTTCTCTTATGAATCCTGCCTCCAGTAGTGCTTGTACCTGTTCTTCCACAGCTTGAGATCGTTCTGCCCCAAGTTTTCTTCGCCTCTGCTGTACCGGCCGAGATCCTGGATAGACCGCCAACTTGTGACATACTAGCTTGGGGTCTATGCCTGGCATGTCTGCAGCTTTCCATGCAAAGAGATCGACATTATCTCGTAAGAACTGTACTAGTAATTCTTTTGCGTCTCCCTTCAGGATCGTGCCAATATTAGTTGTTTTGTCCGAGGTGTCTCCGATCTGAACTTTCTCTACTTCACCTTCGGGCTGCGGACGGAGTTCTTCTCGTCTCTGAACTCCACCGAGCTCAATTGTACGGAACTCTTCTCCTCTGCCTCTCAGGTTTAGATTTTCGTTATAACAGCGGCGTGCCATCTTTTGATCTGCTTTTATCGTAGCTATCCTTTTTGTAGTTGGGAATTTCATGCATAGATGTGGATTTGAGACTATTGCGCCTAGTTGATTTAGTGTTGTCCGACCTATTAAGGCATTGTAGGCTGAACTAACGTCGACCACGATGTAGTCTATCTTGAGTGTTCTGGATTGGTTTCCTTTTTCGAAGGTTGTATGTAGCGACATGTATCCCAGTGGTTGTACTGGGGTATCTTCCAGTCCGAACAGGCTGTTCGAGTATGCTCTATGCTCCCTTTCTTCTAAGCCGAACTTGTCAAAGGCAGTTTGAATAAGATGTCGGCGGAGCTCCCTTGGTCTATTAATATGCGGTGGAGATTGGCGTTTACCAGTATGATGGTGATGACCATGGGATCGTCGTGTCCTGAGACGACACCGGATGCGTCTTCTTTGGTGAATGTGATTGCAGGGTTGTCGAGTGCTTCCTCCTTCCCTTCGACATGATATACTTCTTTGAGATATCTTTTGCAGGATGATTTGGAGATTCCTCCTCCTGCAAATCCTCCATGTATCATATGGACATGTCTTTCTGGCGTACGAGGTGATCGCTCGGTTCGTCCGACATCTTCATCCCTTCTTCTCTTTCTTTGCTCATCATCTCGGGTGGCCAAAAACCGATCTAGTTTTCCTTCTCTCACTAATTTTTCTATGACATTTTTTAAGTCGAAGCATTCGTTGGTGGAATGCCCTCGGACTCGATGATATTCACAGTATTCGTTTTGATTTCCTCCTCCTCTCTTGCCTTTGAGTGGTCGAGCTGGGGGTATCTTTTCTGTGTTATAGACTTCTTTGTAAATATCCACAAGGGACACCCGAAGAGGGGTGTAATTATGATACTTTTTGATTTTCTCCCCCGTTCGATCTTCTTTCCTCTTGGATTCTTTATCTTTATCTCGGTAGGCGAAACCGGATCTCGAGGCTTTTCCAAGTCGGGAATTTTCTTCCATGTTGATGTACTTCTCAGCCCGCTCTTGCACCTCATCCAGAGATGTGGGGTATTTCTTTGATATAGATTGGCTAAAGGGTCCCTCCCGTAGGCTGTTGATGAGACCCATGATAGCAGCCTCTGTTGGTAGGCATTGTATGTCTAGGCATGTTTTGTTGAATCTTTCCATGTAGTTGCGAAGGCTTTTCCGATCTCCTTGCTTGATTCCTAAGAAACTGGGGGTGTGCTTAGCCTTATCTTTTTGGATTGAAAATCTGGCCAGGAACTTTTTGGCTAAGTCGTCAAAGCTTGAGATAGATTTCGGAGGTAGGTTGTCGAACCATCTGATGGCAGTTTTGGTAAGGGTTGTTGGAAAAGCTTTGTAACGAACTGCATCTGAGGCGTCGGTGAGGTACATTCTACTTCTGAAATTGCTGAGGTAATGGTTGGGTTCTGTGGTGCCATCGTACAAAGTCATATCTGGAAGTTTGAAGTCTTTTGGGGATTTTGGTCTTCATGGTCTCCCTAGTGAATGGATCTTGATCCTTGCGAGAGTTGTCCTCAGGGGTGGATCGAGTAGTTTTGACTTTGAGATCGGCTTTGATTTTTAGAAGTTTATCCTCTAATTCCCGGCGTCGCCTTATCTCTCTTTGTAGATCCTTTCATGCTTCTCGCTGGTGTTGGGCTTCTTTCTCAAGTTGCTTTAAACGATCTTGAAGCGCCTCTAACAGATTTGATGAGTTTTTGTCCCCGTTAGATTCTGGGGTATCTTTCAGTGTATTGCCGCGTTTTTGTGCGGTGTTCTATCTTCTAGATCTGAGTCGTGGTCGTTGTCATGGTCGTCCGCCATGGTGATGGGATGACTTCCAGGTCCCCGGCAACGGCGCCAATGTTCCGAGGATTACCTGAAACTGTAGGTCGATCTCGAACGAGATCTTCTGTACTGGTCGGAGATGACGTGTCCGGCTGGTGGGTGGTGGCCGGAGCGGTCGTGTCCGACTTGTTGGACTGGCTACACTTCTGATCCTTGGTCACCGGAGGGTGGGGGGTACCTGCAAGAGACTCTGATACTTAAGTTAGCACGGGTATTAAGCAGATTTTTTAGTAGAATCAGAGTATGAGTTATACCTGGGTGCTCCAGCATATTTATAATAGCGTGGTATGACCTTCTTAGATAGATAAGTTAGTTATCTTATCTTATCTTATCTTTTGGCAAGGTCAGCTTATCTTTAATGGAACCGCCCTTATCTCTATAGGCTTGGGCTGCCTTTGGATCTGGGTCGTATTCCTTGAGTTAGGCCCTTTTTTTGGCTTTCTTGTCGATTTGGCCGACCTCTTTTAGGAAGAGGTCGGATAGTCTGACCTGGAGAGGTCGGTCGCTTTGTCGCCAATCATCCCGGGTCGGATAGTTCGACCCAGGGTATGAACAGGAGGCAATGATCCCAGTGGAGGTCGAAGAAGGATCGCCCAGAGTGATCCACTACAGTGAAGAGGCCAACTCCCAATTTCAAAGGGAAGAACTCGGCCTACTTCCAGAAATCCGAGAAAGAGCTCGAATCAGGAAAGAGGCGTTAAAACGTCGAATGACCTCAAGATACAATCGGAAGGTAGTACAACGAAGCTTTGCCAACAACGACCTCATCCTAATCCGAAATGATATCTGAACAAGTCGACCGGGAGAGGGGAAGCTAGCAGCTAACTGGAAAGGACCTTACCGAGTCACAGAGGTACTAGGAAAAGGCTACTACAGGGTATCCGAACTAGAAGGACGAGAGTTACCAAGGTCATGACATGCTTGCAACCCAAGAAGGTATTATAGTTAGAGGTAATAAAGATCTTAGGTCAAAGTGCACTCTTTTTCCTGAAAAGGTTTTTTAACGAGGCACCAAGCCAAGTTCTATAAAATTGCCCGACTTAGAAGGGTAAACACCCACATGTATATATTTGCATATTTTCTATTTTGAATAAATTTTTTCCAGATTTTCTACAAATCCTCTTTATCAAGACGCATTAATCTGAAACGCAAAAAATTCATCGCCCGATTATAAAGCTACAGATCGGCAAAAAGTGAAAACCAAATTCACTGCTCGATCACGATAAAGATCAACAAAGATGAAAACCAAATTCATCAAAGGTCGACCAAGCAAGGATCAAACTCAATTTCTACAAAATTGGCAAGATGAAAAGCGGAAAAAATAGAATAATGCAAGAAGTTATCAAAAAGTAATCCATAGGAAGAGACCTGACGAGGCCTCAACAAAAATGGATTGCTAGAAATAACTTAAAGACGGACCGACACAAAGAAGTCAGACCAGTTGACTACAACAACAAAAGTTATAAAAAGTAATCCCTAGAAAGAGGCCTGGCCAACCCTAAAAAAGAGGATTACTAGAAATAACTTAGAAGGGACCGACATGATAAAGTCAGGCCCAACAAAACCACAAAAGTTATAAAAAGTAATCAATAAAAGAGACCTGACAAAGGTCCAAATAATATGAATTACTGAAAATAACTTAGAAGGGACCGACATGATGAAGTTGGCCCAACAAAACCACAAAAGGTTATAAAAAGTAATCCATAAAAGAGACCTGACAAAGGTCCAAATAATATGGATTACTGAAAATAACTTAGAAGAAACCGACATGATGAAGTCGGCCCGAAAAAGCTACAAAAAGTTATAAATAGTAATCCATAAAACGAGACCAGACAAGGTCCGAATAAAATGGATTACTAGAAATAATTGCGAACAGATCGAGATGAAGAAGTCGGCCTAAAAAGCTACAAAGTTATAAAAAGTCATCCATCAAAAGAGACCTAACAAGGTCCAAATAAGATGCATTACTGAAAATAACTCGAAGAACTCAGCAAAAAGATTCAATACGACAGGAGGCGTGCGCTAAAAGGGGACACAACTCAACCTACAGAAAGCCACGACCCCACCAAACAAGTAGTCTATGGGAGTACTGAGAAAGAATAAATTGAATAGAACTAACCTCAGAAACTTTGTTTCGACTAATACAGAAAGTAAAAGTCATCGAAAGAGGTCGGACAACAGGAGTCCAACATTCTAAGGATTTCTGAAAAATGCTAAACAACACTGCAGACAAGTATATCACAAAGGAACAAAGCTACTATGATAAAAGGCTCAAGAGGCCACCCAAGAGTCGACCTCAAAAAAGCTAAAAAAGCTACTTCGTTTTTCTACATAGAGTTGCTATAGAAAAGCAACCAAAATACCCAAGTCAAGATCACAAGTTACAAAAATAAAGAGTTCAAAAGCCCACAGACTGGGCTATACACAAATACACCAAAGAAAAAATTATAAAGGATCCAAAGACTCCACAGTAGCAGTATCTCAAGGTGAAGGAGGACGAGTCTGAAGGGGTATCGTATCTACAGTCCCATCATCCCGATTCAGGATCTGGACATCAGGGTCGGACTCGGGCTGGCCGACCTCAGCTGCTAGAGTTGAAGAAGGCGGGGCAACAGAGGCTTTGGCAGAGGGCACAGGAGGAGGGTCTACATCTACATCATCATCATCCGAGCCATCAGGGACAATCTTACCATCCACTATAGTGTTGTCCAAGATGAATAGAGTAAGGTCGGGCTCGGGTGCAAGAACCCGAACCTGAGCCTTCAAATTCTCATAAGCAGCATTCACGCTACCTACAAGATGACCCTGGAGCTCAGTATAGTCGTCCTGGGCAGATTTTAACCTCTCCCTGAGCTTTACCATCTCCTCAGCCAAGTTCGCAGAAGCCACCGCAGCAGTAGCCCGAGTCTTCTCACCCTCCAACTCTTTTTCCAGCTTCGCCACCTTCACCTCAAGCTCCTCCTTCAACCCCTTGATTCTATCGAACTCCGATTTAGCCTCCTCCATAAAAGTCTTTGTCGCATGAATGGGAAGATCCTGGGCAGTTCGATATAAAGCCGCCCCCATATGTGCCATCTTAATACTGCTCCAAGTAATAAAGTCCAAATGACAAAGAAGAGAGACATCGTCAGTAAGAACAACACCGTAATGAGCAATCTGCTGATCAACAAACCCAACGGCATCAAAGTCAGGGGCATCCAAATTGAAGGGCTCAACAGTCCTCTGTCTTTTTGGAGGAGGGCCAACAGTAGAAGAAGTAGCAGCGGAAGTCGGGGGAGGATCAACCAAAGGGACTTGAGGAGTTGGAATCATCCTCCTCGGCCTAGTAGAACTCAAGATCGGCTTCTTAGGAGGAACTTAGAAGATCCCTCCCCTGCAGCTTTAGCTGAGATGTTCTGCGCGGCGGTGGCCTTCCTCGCCTTCTTAAAGGCTTTCATGGAATCATTGGTCTTTGCCATCTCTGAAAAATCAAATCAACCAAAAAGCAAGTTAAAATTTGGAAGGAAAAGAAGCAAAAGCAAATAAAACAAAGCAAAAGAAGTCGGTCACTACCCAGCGCAGCTCGGACAAGAGAGGGGTCCCCCAAAAATCTCTTTGTATCGAGATGGGGAGGTTCCCCCCAAATATCTTCCAACACATTCACAAAAGCCTGCTCGACCTCGTCAAGCATCTCCCACGAGTACCGAGACACTACAACATTCTTTTGCCAACACAAGGGGAAGGCATGTTCATTATTCGACTCTAAGAAAAAGGGTCGAGCTCCCTCGACAGCTCGAACCTTAAAAAAGTAATTCTTAAGATCCATAAAGGACTCGTCATACATAGCAAACACTTTATGTCCTTGAGCAGACCGAAAGAAAATCCAAGAAGCTTTCTTTTTTGAAGAGATCTCGGGCTTAGTTAAAACAAAAAGATAAAGAAAGAGAGTTTGAGAAGGTTTGACATCCAACTCCTGGCAAAGAAACTGAAAGATCTTGATAAAGCCCCAGGAGTTCGGATGGAGCTGGGATGGAGCTACGTTGCACGACCACAACAAGTCGGTCTCAAAGGAGGTAAAAGGAAGGGTGATGTTCATTTGGCTGAAAAAGTAGTCGTAAGCATAAAAGAATGGGCGTTCCCCCTAGGTCAGAGCAGGAAAGCAAACCCTTTCATCGGAGTCAGGCGCTACCAATTCATAGTTTTTCTCCTTATCCCTACTACTACAGATTCGGTGATATTTTCTAAGCTCCGTGCAGAACTCAGAATTAACTACGGAAATACACATAAGGACAAGGGAGTCCAACCAGTCGGACATACCCTCGGGGACCTTGGAAGATGTCTCGACAATATTTTTGCGAGAAGACATTTTCAACTAATCCTACAGCAAAGAAAAAGAGAGAGGAATTACTAAATAAACAACTCGGGCATAACAAAGAAAACAACTCGGACAAAAACATATATAACTCGACCTAAGGCACACAGAGCAGAGGCAATAGCAAAAGGAAACCCCAGGACACAACCCAAGGTCCAGGGACATCCTTTGGAGGCAATAACAGAGTAGAAACTCAGGAAAAATCTACAAGTCTACATCTCAACAAGAAAATAACCCTCTTTCTACAAGCAACACTCACAAATCACAAAATACCATCAAAGTCATCACCTTTTTACAGCCTACCAACAAAGCAAACTATCAAACATCAAGCATGCAAAGCGGAAATTATCAAAAGATGCAACCTTTCTCAGAATCAAATAGTTCATTATTTCAAAGGAAGAAATCAAGAAAATACAATCAGGGATGGTAACAGCATTCAAAGCCCTAACTAACAGGAAATAAGAAAAGGCTCATACAAATGGAAGAAACTACCAGAACACACAACGGCGATCAAACACAGCAAAATGCAGAAAGATTCAAACTTTTTTCCTTCTGTAAAGTCAGTCATAAACGACGAAGAAAGAAGAAGAAAGAAACAGAAAAGAAAACCAACCTGCAAAAAGAAGGAGACGATGAACGCTAAGAGGTTGAAGACGGGAAACGAGACCAAGAATCACCTTTCAAACAAGCGAAGCACTAACAACCACCAATGGCGCCGCAGAGAGAAGCGTAAAAATAAAAGTCCCAGGCGAGCCAGAAAAAATGAAAGGGAAAGGATGGAGTTACAGTAAGCGAAGAGAAGAAGAAACGGAAGCAAAGTCTTTTGGAAGTCCAATTCAAAATGAAAAAGAGGGGAAAATGGCAAAATAGAAGAGTTAATGGGTTATTAAAAACCCTCGCACATTCCCAAGGCAAAGAAACGCACGTTCCCAAAGGATAAAAATTAAGAAAAACGTTCCGCATTCAGAGAGAAGCTTTACAAAAAGAGATCAACAAATCCTCGAGCTCGGCTTCTCCAGAGAAGGATTGAAGTCCTAAAACTAAGGACTCGACCTCAAAAGAAAGACCACGCTTGAGCAGGGGCACTATTCATACCCTGGGTCGAGCTGTCCGACCCGGGCTGACTCAATCGACCTCTTCAGATCAGGATCACCCGACCTCCTCTCAAGGAATTCGGCCAGAACGCTACAAGGAGCCCAAGCAGGCCCAAATAAAGGAACATAGCCCAATCTAAAGGCAACCAAAGCCTAAAAAGATAAGGGCGGTCTCCCTTGAAGATAAGATGACTTCACTCAAAGATAAGATAAGATAACTAACTTATCTTATCTAGAAAGGTCAGCCTACACTACAATAAATACACTGGAGCACCCAGGTATAACTCATACTCTGATTCTACTAAAAACCTGCTTAATACCCTTGCTAACTTAAGCATCGGAGTCCCTTGCAGGTACCACCACCCTCCGAGGACGAAGGATCAGCAGCAATACCAGTCCAACAAGTCGGACGCGGCGGCTCCGGCCACCACGCACAAGTCGGACACGTCAGCGCCGACTAGCACAGAAGATCTCATCTAAGATCGACCTACAGTTTCAGGTAACCCTCGGAACAAATAGTTTTTGGGGATTTTAACCAAATTCTGGGGCAAGAGGAGAAATTTAGTGGGAACCCAGTAACTTACTCACAGATTCAGGAATTCAAGGAGGTCATCCAAACTAATGAACTCCTTGACCTTGGCTTTGTTGGACATTCCTTCACTTGGAAAAACGGACAAGCAGGGGCAAATAACATTCAAGAATGGCTTGATAGGGCTCTGGCAACTATTGACTGGAAGGAAGCTTTTCCTCATACAGTAGTACAACACCTGAACAGATATAGATCTGACCACAGTCCAATTCTTGTCAACCTAAAAGGGGAGAAAGCAGGAGTTAAAAGAAAAGCCCACAAATTCCGTTTTGAAGAATTTTGGCTCACTAATGAGAACTGTGAGAAGATAGTTGGTAAAACTTAGAAAAATAACGGGGCACGGTAACAGAAAGAATCTAAAACTGCAGCAAAAATTTGGAAACCTGGGGGAGAGAGACTTTCGATGACAGATGAATAAGGATCAGAGAAAAGCAGAAAATGCTTCAGCACTTAAACTCCAGCACCCAGGATGAAGGAACAATAGCAAAAACCAAGGAAGTAGAAGCGGAACTTGATGATTTATTGAGAGAAGAGGAGATTCATTGGGCACAGAGATCCCGAATTAATTGGCTTCGACATGGAGACAAAAACACGAAATATTTTCACCAAAAAGCTTCGCAAAGAAATAAGAAAAATAGGATCGAAACCATCCAAGATGATCCTGGAACAAGTTTTGAAGAAGAGGAAAGTATTGAAAGAATAATGGTGAGCTACTTTGAATCCCTGTCTGGGTCAGAGGCTATTGAAGGCTCAGAAATGGCAGCAGAAATTGTGAAAAATAGACTAAACAGCCAAGACATAGCTTTCCTTGAAGAAGAATTTACAACCGAAGAGGTCTACCAAGCTCTAAAGCATATGCATCCAACCAAAGCCCCAGGCCCTGATGGGATGCCAGCACTCTTCTATCAGCGAATGTGGAAAATAGTTGGAAAAGAGGTTACCAAAACAGCCTTGGAGGTATTAAATCAAGCAGCAGACCCTTTCCCCCTAAACTCGACCCATATATGCATGATCCCCAAAGTGAATACCCCGAAGCATACAAAGGACTTTAGACCCATATCGCTATTCAACGTTATCTTCAAGATCATTACCAAGACTATGGCAAATCGACTTAAAGCAGTCCCTCCAAACATAGTCAACGAATTTTAAAGCACTTTTGTGAAAGATAGACTGATAACTGATAATGGTATAGTGGCCTTTAAGATTTTTCACTATATGAAGAAGAAGGTGAAGGGACAAAAAAGTTTTGTTGGCATAAAGCTGGACATGGAAAATGCTTATGATAGGATTGAGTGGGGTTTTCTAAAGGAGGTCCTGAGCTCTATGGGTTTCCCAACCAAATGGGCGGAACTCATTTGGAGATGCATCAAAACCCTTTAAACCATCCAGAGGAATTAGGCAAGGGGACCCAATATCCTCTTACTTATTCATTTTATGCGCTGAAGTTCTATCCAGAATGTTAATAAAGGCCCAAAACAGCAAGCTTATAAGAGGTATAAGAGTTTCTAGAAATGCTCCAAAAGTAAATCACCTCTTCTTCGCAGATGACAGCATCCTCTTCTCCAGAGCCTCAGACCAAGACATCAGAGAAATTAAAGAGACCCTGACCACCTACCAATTAGCTTCAGGACAGAGAATAAACCTGGACAAATCTGAGGTTTCGTTTAGTCAAAATGTACCGACCAACAGACAGATCCTCATCCAAGAGTGGCTTGGAATTAAGGCTGTAAACCATCACTCCAAATACTTATGCTTACCTACATTTGTAGGAAGATCTAAAAGAGAAGTATTTGACTTTGTTCAGGATAGAGTCTGGAAGAAGTTGAAAGGTTGGAAGGAGGGGTACCTATCTAGAGCGGGGAAGGAGACCCTAATCAAGGCGGTTGTTCAATCCATTCCAACTTACATAATGGGCTATTTTTTGATACCGAAAGGACTCTGTCACCATTTGAACACAATGGTGTGAAAGTTCTATTGGGGCTACAAGAATGGGGAACGAAAAATACATTAGATAGGATGGGACAAACTAAGCAAAAGGAAAGCAGAAGGGGGTCTTGGCTTCAGAGATTTCGAAGCTTTTAATAGAGCATTACTGGCCAAACAAGGGTGGAAGTTAATCAAAAATCTGGAGTCCCTCACAACAAGGATAATAAAGTCCAGATACTACCCAAGATCAAACTTCTTGGATTCTAAAATGGGATTTTCCCCAAGCTATACCTGGAGAAGCATAAGGAGTGCAATAGATGTCCTAGAGCTGGGAGGCTTATGGAAAGTGGGAGATGGAATGTCGATCAAAATTGTGGGATCCCCATGGCTGCCAAACCAAAACGGACACAAAATATAGAGCACAGTACCAAATCTCCAAAAGGATGCAGTAGTAAGAGACATCATGTGTGATGATGGAACTAGATGGGATGTCCAGAAAATTAAAAGCCTCTTTCTACCTTTCAAATCAGAGCAGATTCAAAAAATTCCTATCCCTCTAACCAGTCAGCAAGACAAATATTATTGGAAGTACTCAAAAGATGGAGAGTTTAGAGTCAGAGATGCAAACCATCGGTTAATAGAGCACGAAGTCCATCATAACAGCACAGAGTCATCAGCAAGCCAAGCAGAGGATATCTGAAAACAACTCTGGAAAATCAAATCCCATCCCAAAACTCTCAATTTTGTCTAGCGACTCCTGAACGGCTCAACTCCGACAAGGATCAACCTTCAAAAGAGAGGAATCCAAGTTCCACCACTATTCCTCAGGTGTCGAAAGAAAGAGGAAGAAGAAACACATCTGATTTTGGAGTGTGATTTTGCCCGTGCGTTCTGGTTCTGCAACCCCCTAGCGGTGAAGACATCTTCCATCCGTGCCAATTCCCTCAAGAGATAGTAGAAGGGATGTCAAAAGCAATGGAGATTTCCAGAAAATCTATATGGACCAGAACCCAGAGTTCAATTTTACTCACCAACCACCCAACCTATGGAAAATTAATGTTGATGCAAGTAAATGAGGAGAAGGATCAATTATGATAGGGGCAGTTATCCGGGATTGGTGTGGAAGGATTGCTGTAGTGGCCACGTGGAACATGGAATTGTCACTCCTACCTTTTAAAGTTGAAGCGTATGCGTGTGCAATGGGTCTTAAACTAGCCCATGAATGTTGCCTTTTGAATTAATCCTGAAAAATAATAACATTGAAGTGATCAATGCTCTAAAGAACAGGAAACATGGCAGAAATTATTTTGGTAGCTTTATTGCTGATTGTTTTCATTATTCTAGCCTTTTAAGATCAATTTCGTTTTCTCATGTCAAGAGATCTGGTAACAGGGTAGCATGTAAGAACCGACATAACCGTTTTAATAAAATAATAATTTTTAAGTGTTCGGAGTAGATTCAAAATTTAGAAGTTTTAATTTGAAAATTTAAAGGTGAAATTTGGATTCAATGAATTTTTCGAAGTTGGAAAATGTATCTTTTGCGAAAGAATTTTGTAAAAATGTGTACCGGAGTTTAAGCCGGCAGCACCGGCTCTAGACTGTCCGGTACCATATTTTGAGAAAAATAAGATTTTGAAAATTGATTTATTGTTTTGAAAGGATAAAAATAATTTGAAAAATCGAAAATCGGGCGCTAATCTTAAATGTTTTGACCCAAAGTGGGCCAAAAGGATCTAAAAACGCTAACAGATTGGACCGAGCCTAAGACCCAACATATATAAGGCCAATTAATGAGCATTCAGCTCATTTTGACCTAACTTGAGAGAGGGGGGCGCAGATTTGAGATGAGAGGAGAAGAGGGTAATGTCACAATTCATCCTCACCTTCCGGGAGCCATAACTTGAGTTACGAAACTCTAATTGACGAGCCATTTACGGTCACGCAAAACTCTTGTTAATCTCTTTGATTCTATTAAATTTTTTTTATGAGTATTTCTCTGTACTCTGTCCACTTTTCGTTTTCCCCTTTGAACTCAAAATTAGCTTTGGATTTTTGAGTTTCCTTGTGTTTTGGTTGTTTAGGGGTGATCCAACATTGGAATATTATTGGATTTTGCCCATAATCTCATTGGGTATGGTAAGGTTTTACTAAACCCTTGTGTTTAGTTATTTTTGTAAACCCTAAGCTTGGTGTTGGTATGTTATATGTGTATGGCTTGATAGTTGGTGAGTCTTGGAGGTGGTGTTGGTACTTGAGACTTGTTGATCTTGTTAGAATTAAGCTTTTGGTGTTTTGTGCATATTGGGAATCGGCCAAGGTATGGTTTCAGTTTTCTTTATGTAATATGTAATGTTTCTGGAAACTTAGGCTAGTTGACCTTAAGATAGGTTTGAATGATGTGATTGTATGATTAATTATATATAAATGCTATGCTTGATGATAGTTGGGATGGAGGCTGAATGAGCTTGAAGGTAATGACATATATGTTGTTAGATGATGATTATTGATGAGTTATGTTAGTGGGTGTTAAGGTTTGAAAATGGAAGTTGATAGTAAATGAGTGAGGAGGTTTGATGAATTGAATGGATTGGTGAGAATTGTGAATAATGATTCTGAGTATTGATGATGATGAATTGATGATAATGTGTTTATTGGATGGTAGTTTGAAAATATGTGACATTGATGATTAATGGGAATGGTGAGTGGTCATATTGATGTTAATAAGGTTAATGGAAATTGGAAAATGTGAATTAGGTTGGATTTAGAATTGTTGAATGGTTTAGAAGGTTGTGTGATTGAGAAAATGGTTGAAGCAGTGTTTGGTATGAATTATGGGTTGTTTTGGTATGGTTGAATGTGTTTGAGTTGGTTTTGAATTGAGAGTTGGTTAAAATTGATGTTTAGAGATGTTAGGTAAAAATGGATTTTTAGTGAACTTTAACAGATCATATCTTGAGCGAAGGTTTTTGAAATTGAATGATTTTTGTATCAAATTAAAGATAATTTAAAGATCTTTAAAATGGCATATATTTTTGTATAAATCGAAATTTTGTAGAGAAAGATATGATCGTCAGAAGTTGGTGCCAGAAATCTGAATTCTGTGATGTTGCAGAATTTGTGATTTCTGGTTTGTGTGCATATGCACAGCCCCGTGCGCACGCACATGCTGGAAGGTGCATTCTATTGAGGGCATTCGCACGTATCTATACGTGTACGCGGAATGAAAATTTTTACTCTCTGTGCATATGCACACGTCTTGAAAAATCCTCCTGGGCGTACGTACGCATAACCCTATGCGTACGCACACTTCCCTGTTTTTCAACGAGAACCTTGTTTTTAACTGTTTTACCTTCCCAGCAAGCTTGCAAACTTCTGTAACACTTACTTAAAACCTTTTTACCAGAATTAGGGTCCTGAATCAATAGAGAAAATAATAGGTGAATGAAAAGGGTATTTTTAGTTATGAGTTTAGAGCCGGTGACCTAGGTTTGGAAGGTTTGTGTAATTTCTAGTTTGATTGGAGAATGTTGAGTTGTGAAGTTTATGGTTGAAGAGATTTACGAGGAATGAGAATGTTTATGATGAATTTGAAAATTTGGAAACCGATGATGGGATGGTTATGATGAGTTGAGAACTCAGAAAGAAATAATGAAATTATTGGATTATATGAGAGTGTGCGGAGCTTATATCTCCGGCGTGGCAGATTTTTCTGCTGCATGAGTAGTTGTTGTTGGGAGTGTGCGGAGTCTATATCTCTGGCGTGGCAGTTTTCCTGCTGTATGAGTGTGCAGAGCCTATATCTCTGGCATGGCAGATTTCTCTGCTGCATGAGTAGTTGTTGTTGGGAGTATGCGGAGCCTATATCTCTGGTGTGGTAGTTTTCCTGCTGCATGAGTGTGCGGAGCCTATATCTCTGGCGTGGTAGTTTTTCTGCTGCAAGAGTGTGCCCAACACTAGTTATTGTTTCCTTCCTTGCTGCATGAGTGTGCAGAGCCTATATCTCTGGCGTAGCAGACTCCCTGCTGCATGAGTGTGCGGAGCCTATATCTCTAGGTGTGGCAGATTTTTTCTGCTGCATGAGTGTGCAGAGCCTATATCTCTGGGCGTGGCAGGAAGACTACATCCGGAAGGATGTGTCGGGTTGGCATTTACGGACTGACAAGTAATATCACGAGCCAATAGGACAGACATTCATCATGTGCATCTCTTATGTGCTTGTTTGCTTTAATTACTTGAGTTTGCCTAATTGTATAGTATGCCTACTTGCTTCTTGAATTACCCTTGTTATATATGAATACTACCTGTGTTTTACTCGCTTGCATTATCTGTGATTGTCTAGTGCTGAGGAGGTTAGGTAGGCGGTAGCGATGAGATTGCATGGAGGGTAGGTTGGTGAAGGCTGTGGGACAGCGGAGACTAGTTATAGTTAAAAATTCCCTAAGTTTAGATAACCTTGTTTATTGTTCATGGTTTAAGTTATTTAATTATGTTAAGCTTTAATATCTGTATCGATGTGAAGTTCTAGGATTGCCTTCGGCATCCCAGAACCTTATATCTTACTTTATTGGGCACTATTACCATACTGAAAACCTCCGGTTCTCATACCATATGCTATTGTTATTTTTCAGATGCAGGTCATAACCCACCTCGGTGAGTTGCGGGATGGTGACAAAGCGGAGGATCTTTTGTTATCTTTTTGGTATTTCTGATTATTTTGTTGTAGTACTTTCTCTCACCTTTCTATTTTAGACTTTATGGTCTTAGAGGCTTGATTTGAGGGATAAGTTGTATAAGTTGTTTTAAACTTCAAAACTCTGTTGTTAGTTTGACTAGTCGGCCTAAACTCCGCAGGCTGTGACTAGTCCTCTTTTGTATATCATACTTATATATATCTTGTTCTATCTGTGCCTACGCGTTTTAGTTATTGTGTGTGAATGCTTCGCATTTCGCAATTCTGCTTTATGCGATTTTGAGCTGTTATTCCTTCATCGGGCTTCTAGTTATATAAATTCTTGAATATATATTATATATTATATATTATATATTATAAGTTTTAGAACTGTCGTGACACTTTGCTTTCCTTTGCTTTATGGCTAAAAGTAAGGCTTAGGGTAACGGGTTGTTACATAGCACATGAATTGGCTCAATTAGCTCTTACCTATTCAAATTCAGTGTGGATGGAAGAAGCACCTCTTTATATCTGTAATTTAGCCCTGTTTGACATCATGGGTCCTATTCATAAATGATAGCTACCTATTTTACCTGTCAAAAAAAAAAATAAGCTAATAAATTGTTGTTGACAATTTTAAAATCTGCAATCCCCCGTAGCTTAATAATTGCACTCCATATCGGTCATATTGATGTTAATAAGGTTAATGGAAATTGGAAAATGTGAATTAGGTTGGATTTAGAATTGTTGAATGGTTTAGAAGGTTGTGTGATTGAGAAAATGGTTGAAGCAGTGTTTGGTATGAATTATGGGTTGTTTTGGTATGGTTGAATGTGTTTGAGTTGGTTTTGAATTGAGAGTTGGTTAAAATTGATGTTTAGAGATGTTAGGTAAAAATGGATTTTTAGTGAACTTTAACAGATCATATCTTGAGCGAAGGTTTTTGAAATTGAATGATTTTTGTATCAAATTAAAGATAATTTAAAGATCTTTAAAATGGCATATATTTTTGTATAAATCGAAATTTTGTAGAGAAAGATATGATCGTCAGAAGTTGGTGCCAGAAATCTGAATTCTGTGATGTTGCAGAATTTGTGATTTCTGGTTTGTGTGCATATGCACAGCCCCGTGCGCACGCACATGCTGGAAGGTGCATTCTATTGAGGGCATTCGCACGTATCTATACGTGTACGCGGAATGAAAATTTTTACTCTCTGTGCATATGCACACGTCTTGAAAAATCCTCCTGGGCGTACGTACGCATAACCCTATGCGTACGCACACTTCCCTGTTTTTCAACGAGAACCTTGTTTTTAACTGTTTTACCTTCCCAGCAAGCTTGCAAACTTCTGTAACACTTACTTAAAACCTTTTTACCAGAATTAGGGTCCTGAATCAATAGAGAAAATAATAGGTGAATGAAAAGGGTATTTTTAGTTATGAGTTTAGAGCCGGTGACCTAGGTTTGGAAGGTTTGTGTAATTTCTAGTTTGATTGGAGAATGTTGAGTTGTGAAGTTTATGGTTGAAGAGATTTACGAGGAATGAGAATGTTTATGATGAATTTGAAAATTTGGAAACCGATGATGGGATGGTTATGATGAGTTGAGAACTCAGAAAGAAATAATGAAATTATTGGATTATATGAGAGTGTGCGGAGCTTATATCTCCGGCGTGGCAGATTTTTCTGCTGCATGAGTAGTTGTTGTTGGGAGTGTGCGGAGTCTATATCTCTGGCGTGGCAGTTTTCCTGCTGTATGAGTGTGCAGAGCCTATATCTCTGGCATGGCAGATTTCTCTGCTGCATGAGTAGTTGTTGTTGGGAGTATGCGGAGCCTATATCTCTGGTGTGGTAGTTTTCCTGCTGCATGAGTGTGCGGAGCCTATATCTCTGGCGTGGTAGTTTTTCTGCTGCAAGAGTGTGCCCAACACTAGTTATTGTTTCCTTCCTTGCTGCATGAGTGTGCAGAGCCTATATCTCTGGCGTAGCAGACTCCCTGCTGCATGAGTGTGCGGAGCCTATATCTCTAGGTGTGGCAGATTTTTTCTGCTGCATGAGTGTGCAGAGCCTATATCTCTGGGCGTGGCAGGAAGACTACATCCGGAAGGATGTGTCGGGTTGGCATTTACGGACTGACAAGTAATATCACGAGCCAATAGGACAGACATTCATCATGTGCATCTCTTATGTGCTTGTTTGCTTTAATTACTTGAGTTTGCCTAATTGTATAGTATGCCTACTTGCTTCTTGAATTACCCTTGTTATATATGAATACTACCTGTGTTTTACTCGCTTGCATTATCTGTGATTGTCTAGTGCTGAGGAGGTTAGGTAGGCGGTAGCGATGAGATTGCATGGAGGGTAGGTTGGTGAAGGCTGTGGGACAGCGGAGACTAGTTATAGTTAAAAATTCCCTAAGTTTAGATAACCTTGTTTATTGTTCATGGTTTAAGTTATTTAATTATGTTAAGCTTTAATATCTGTATCGATGTGAAGTTCTAGGATTGCCTTCGGCATCCCAGAACCTTATATCTTACTTTATTGGGCACTATTACCATACTGAAAACCTCCGGTTCTCATACCATATGCTATTGTTATTTTTCAGATGCAGGTCATAACCCACCTCGGTGAGTTGCGGGATGGTGACAAAGCGGAGGATCTTTTGTTATCTTTTTGGTATTTCTGATTATTTTGTTGTAGTACTTTCTCTCACCTTTCTATTTTAGACTTTATGGTCTTAGAGGCTTGATTTGAGGGATAAGTTGTATAAGTTGTTTTAAACTTCAAAACTCTGTTGTTAGTTTGACTAGTCGGCCTAAACTCCGCAGGCTGTGACTAGTCCTCTTTTGTATATCATACTTATATATATCTTGTTCTATCTGTGCCTACGCGTTTTAGTTATTGTGTGTGAATGCTTCGCATTTCGCAATTCTGCTTTATGCGATTTTGAGCTGTTATTCCTTCATCGGGCTTCTAGTTATATAAATTCTTGAATATATATTATATATTATATATTATATATTATAAGTTTTAGAACTGTCGTGACACTTTGCTTTCCTTTGCTTTATGGCTAAAAGTAAGGCTTAGGGTAACGGGTTGTTACATAGCACATGAATTGGCTCAATTAGCTCTTACCTATTCAAATTCAGTGTGGATGGAAGAAGCACCTCTTTATATCTGTAATTTAGCCCTGTTTGACATCATGGGTCCTATTCATAAATGATAGCTACCTATTTTACCTGTCAAAAAAAAAAATAAGCTAATAAATTGTTGTTGACAATTTTAAAATCTGCAATCCCCCGTAGCTTAATAATTGCAATTCATATCATTTTAAAATAATTTTAAAATAGAAAAATATTATTTATTTATTTCAAAAATTATTTCGTGAAATTCCGAATATTTTATAATTATCTTATTAGTAATTTATTCGTAGAAGTTCTACGTATACGAGTACCAACAAGGATTGAGAAATGAGAATACATTCAGAAAGAGAACTAAGTTTGGGATATTAAAAAAGAGGACAAGCTTTGAGATAACCTATTAACAGCAATAATCTTGAGAATTAGAACACATTACAAAGCCACAGTAGTTTTAGTAGATGTTCTTATACATTGTTCAGCTGATTTGTGCTGACACTTTTGTTTTTCTTTTAAAGTAAAATTCGTGGATGTCTCCAACATTCACTACTAAGTAAGAGTAGGAAAATGTTATACCAATTTGACTCATCATCTAAAAGACTCACTTTTAAAACTCACATCACGACTTAACAGACTCTACAATAAAAGGTATCTAATAATTGACTCATCAAACAGTCATAATTATGATGGAATAATAATAAATACTCTGTGCTAACACCAAGTAATAGAACAATTAGTAAGACTAGTCCATCAGGGTGTTCACAATGCGGTTTAGTTCGGTTAAGGAAAAAAGTCATCTGATTCAAATACTTATTTTATGTACGGTGCGACTTGAATTGGATGAACTTTTTTAAAAAATCATATCCGATCCGATCCGATTACAAACGATTTGGATCGGTTTGGATTTGTAATTTTTTAAATAAAAATAATAACTTAGTTTACAAAATTAATGCTACCTGACATAGTATAAATACACACTACTAAAGTACTAATAATTCCATAAACATCATAAAGTATTCTGTCTAACAATCCAACATAATAATAAAACGTAAATCCCATAAACATTATAAAACAACTTGTCCAACAATCCAACAAATTCAACAAATCTTGATTAAAAAACAATTTCTTCAATATAAAAATAAGTCTCAATAACACAAAATTAAATAACATAACAAGTCTTAGTAAAAACATAACATAAAAAACTCCAAACTAAGAGGTGAAGTACTAATCCCTAATCAGATTCATCACCAGAGTCTTCTTCATCTATTAGTTGAGGAATTGGCTGAAGTTCTACAATAAGATATAATAAAATAAATATTAGTGACTTAAACATATCATCAAATAGTAAAGTTAATCAATATACGTAGATAAAATAAAACATAATAATAAAGAACATTACCTTTCTCAAGTTTTTCAAATTCTTCAAAAGACTCCTCGAGATGAATTGGCAATGAATTGGCTCGAAACTAATTTTGTACACAAATCAAAGCTTTAACAGTTTTTGAAGTAAAAGAGCTTCTATATTGATTAAGCACTCTACCTCCAGTGCTAAAGGCGGAATCAGAAGCAATTGTTGACACAAATATAGCTAGAATATCATCTGAACAAATGTAAAATCTGCAAAAAATAGAATTTGATCAACAAGAATAAAATACTTAATTTAACACAAAATTTAATAAATTTTAATCAACAAGAACAGATTGTCAAAAATAACAAGAACAACACAAAATTTAACACAAAGTTTAACAAAAATAAACACAAATCCCTCCAGAACAACACAAAATTAAACAAAAACAAGTAAAAACATACCGAGAAGAGGAGGACGTGGCAGCAGCGTCACCGAGAAGAGGAGGTGGCAAACGATATCATTGAGAAAAGGAGGCGGCGGACGGCGTGTGACGGTGAGAGTGAGTGAGATACGAATATGAGAGAGGTGTTTTTTTTAGGTTATGGTTTGTGTTTGTGGGGACTGGAGTGTGTCTGAGGCGCTGCTAAGTGCTAAGGGTCTTATTATTATTATTATTATTATTATTATTAAGTGCACAGATTTTGTAGTATAAGATCTGTGCATACAGTGTATGTTATGATAAATAAGTGAGGTTCGTTCTAATGATTAAGCTTAGCCTCCAAAATTGTTACTTTTTTGTTTGGTTATAAATTAAATAAGACCAGTAATCATCTTATATCTTGATTTGTTTTTCAATATTTTTTCACCTCTCTTTTGACCTAGAATAACCTCTTTTCTTTTAATTGCACAGACGAAAGCACATGTATTTCCCTGTAGTTATTGGTTTTGGCTTATTTTTAGAG
>NC_029789.2:125369025-125372717 GCF_000816755.2 Arachis ipaensis | reverse complement strand
TCGGTTCGGGTGTGCAGAGTGAAACTCCAAATCAAACCAAATCACAATAAAACTGATCCAAAATTTAAAAAATATTTAAAATTGAGCGGTTTGTTTTGATTTTCGGTTTGAATCGATACAGTTCGCAATTTTTTTACCGATTTAAATTTGAACACCCCTAAATCTCATGAAATTTTTTGTATTTTATACGTATAAAATTACGCACAAATCATTTAACGACTCAAGTATACACATAAATTTTATATTCCATTGGTCACATCAATCATTTCGTCAATAAAAATGTGCCTTCGTTAGAATTGCACAAATGTCGCATTTTTTTCTACCCTAACACTATACAATAAGTGATGTAATTATTTAGTAATTAGGGAGATATTCAATTATTATTTTTAAATTAAAATTGATATTAAGAATATTTTTTTACTTTCATCCTTCCTTCTTCCTTTCATAATAAGAAATTGAAAAAATTGTAGAATCCTAACAAAAAAGAATAGCCTTACAAAGGCATTATAATCCAAACTTCATTGTTGAATAATTACGATTCAGTTTAAGAAAACAAAAACAATAATTTGATGATAACTAACGGTATAATCTTGGGTTGAAAGTCTAAAAATATTTGTGATGTGTGTGTTTATTGTGCAGAAAAATAAAATACTAAAAACAAGCTTAATAGTGTGTGTAATTCATTAGGTTATTATGCAACAGGCCCAAAACCAAAAGCAAATATTTCATTCTCATGTGGCCCATGACAATTGTTGATGATCACAAAGCAAGGAGAAAAGTCACACTTTTCTTCTCTCTGTCCCATAAACAAATGATCAAACACTCACATATTTCTTCAATTTGTGACCCACGTGACTAACTTTATATTAAGGAAGAAAGAGAACTTTCACATGCAAAAAATGTTGCAGAGCTCAGGGTTCAATCAAAAGAAAAAAAAAAGGTAATTACCGAGTTCAAACAACAAAGAGGAAAGAAGAAGAATACCAGAAGCTAGTGCAAAAAGAAAAAATCAAATTAAAGATTGAATCAGAAGAAAATCATAATAACATTTTTATAATTGTACTTCCATTGTAGCTTGTTGAAGCTGCCTTCCTCCTGCATGCACTATTCGGATAAGATGAAAAAAATGAAAGTTGTGTATCACTGCTACAAATCAAAGGTTAAAAACAAAATTTGGAGTCAAAGAATGGATGAATGGTTCAGATTCTTAAAGCCAAAAAAAAAAAGGAAGAAAGAGAAGAAGTAAGGTAAGGATGCATGTCAACTCTAATCACTGCTGCTATCTTATTTCTCCTCTGCGTCTCTGATTTGAATTTTGGAAAAGAAGAACAAGTCAAATATGTTTAACCAAATTCAAATTTTGGAAACTTTACTCTTCTTTAAAAAGGGTAAATAGCCAGAAATTGAAATAAGCAGAGTGAGCACACTGTTTGAGTCTTCATAACTTTCAAGTTATCCCTTTTTCTCCTTCATAGCTTTACAATGAAAATTTTGTTCTTCATTTTTTATCTTTCTTTGTTCTTATCAATGAAAAAAGGCAAAGAGAGTATTTATGGAGAAAAGCCATAAAATTATTTCAAACTCTTTTGTTTGTATTTTTGTGTTGTATTCATGATCTTGAGGGGATTTCTTTACTAAGTTGGGTGAGCATTTAGTGGTTGAGTCTACGGAGTGAATCTAGCCAAATCAAGCTTGGGTAGAAGTTTAGTTTGTCCCAGATAGAATCGGGTAGAATCCTAAAAAATTGATGATTGTAATCTTTGTGAAAGATAGTAGAAATTCTACCACGGTTGTGGTGGAGACTAGATGTTGGCCACATTGCACATGGTAGTTGAACCAAAATATATGGTTGTGTCATTCTCTCTTCTCTGTCTTATTTCTGGTTTTATTCAATAAGAGACAAAATGAAGTTATCTTCTGCATAATTAATCCAGAAGAAGTCACAGCATCTCAATTCACTCAAAAGTAAAGTGTTTGCTCTGTTTCTGTGTAATCATTAAAAGACAAGATAAATTTGTGTCCTGTATAATTAACATTGTAAATTCAACAGCAACACTAAGATTAACCCAAATTAAAGTTAAAGAGTACAAGTTTTAAAGAGACCATAGATTCAACTCTCATTCTCTAGGCAATAGAGAACCTTTAATTACCATAAACAACAAGGCATAAATTTTCAATCCTAAGTAAATACCTTGTATTGTTTTTCTAATGCATTTTAATTTTTCATTAATCCGCGTAATTGTGGATAGTAATTTTTTCACATTAATTTTCATCCTCCTTTAGTGCATCAACAATAAATTCTACCTTTTGAGGACATGAATTCTTCCATGAACTTTCTTCAACCCTCTGCACAATTTGGAAAAAGAGCGGAGGAGAAAGACAAATCATGGAACAAAACTAAATTACAAAAGCAACACAATGCCACGACATTCCTCCTATAATGGACATAAAAAAAATAATCTTCTAGGATTCCATTCCGTTTTAGACTCCAGTATCACTACATCAAGCCCATATAAATACTTTCTATTGTTGTAGTCAAACTACTTCTTGTTCTTCGGTAATAAAGAAGAGCCACCGGAAACATTAGTGCAATTAAAGGATATAAGACTCTTCTTCCATTAAGTTGTAGCCAACTAGCCCTTTCTTTTTCGTTAGGATTCAACAATTTTTTCCCAATTTTTGGTTATAGAATGATGGGGGAGGATAAAGGTAAAAAAAATCTTAATATTAATTTTAATTTAAAAATATTAATCAAATATCCACCTAATCACTAAATAACCACCTCACTTATTGTGTTAGAGTGGAAAAAAAGTGACATATGTGCCGTTCTACTAACGGAGACACATTTTTATTAATAGAATGATGGATGTGATTAACGGAGCATAGAATTCATGCGTACACTTGATTTATTAAATTATTTGTGGGTAATTTTATTCACTGTGTAATCTTTTATGTGTATATTTGTCCAATTTTCCTCTAAATTTTTAACTCGATAATTTTTAAAATGTACAAATTAATTTCTATCTTTGTTAAATGTCTATATTGATCAAGTTAGCAGTTTTTCCATTAATGAATACAACGTTTTGTTACTAAAATGGTATATTTAGAAGTATAGTTTTAAAAATCGAACCGTACAGATCGGTTAATTGAATTAACCGAAAATAGTCATCTTTTTTATTTGGTTAATGCTAAAAACCTTCTGATAAAAAAATCGACTTAAGGGTTGGTCAAACCAACAGTTAACCGTTGAATTGTTGAAACCGACTAATTTTTTTAAGGATTATCGGTTCGATAGTACCTCTCAAAACGGTGTATTCAGGAAAAAAAACTGAATTCATCCTCTCTCTCTCTCTCTCTCTCTCTCTCTCTCTCTCTCTCTCTAACCCAACCCTAAACCTTCTTGGAACCCAACCACCATCCCTCATTTCCTATTCGACGTCATCGCCAAACTCTTTTCTTCCGGGAGAAAATGATGACGATAATGGTGAAGCGTTATTGTTGTTGTTGGTTCTCCAACGTTGTTGTGAGTGGGTAGGGTGTCAGTGGTTTGTCCTTCATTAATGGAGCGGTAAATCTTATCGCGGAAGGTAGAAGAGAAAGAGGGGATGTTGAGAGTGGTGTGTGAGGGTGTTCATATTTGAAGATGAAAAGAAGAGAAGGGAATGATGTATTTGTTGTAGTTAGAGTTGTAC
>NC_029789.2:125367951-125368940 GCF_000816755.2 Arachis ipaensis | reverse complement strand
TCATAAAGAGATGGGGGAGTGGGTTCCCTCCCTATTCTGCAAGTTTGGCATCTATTCATGTACCACTTTAAAAGAAAAACACATGTTAATTCATCTTTGGTAAAATGGATTCTATTGTATAGAAGTCAAAATATTTTTATACATATAGAAATATACGTGTCATTCAGTCAAACAAGAATAAACTTAATGTGTGACCCTAAAGGAGACAATTCCTGCATGTTAGGACCCATCGAGTCTGTAGGAGGTGGAACTGAAGGTCCTACATGTAATTGAAATTCTCATTAACCGACTTGACTAAATCATGATATTAGCTACCAGCATTTGAAGAAAAAATAAATAAATACTTTTTTAAATAAATAAATACTTTATTAAAATGAGACAAACGGTTGGACTACTATTCATTAGCACATCACGAAAAAATTATAAAAAATGAAATTAAAACATAGTATTCTATTTGTTGAAACAAATTTATTTTTATCTTTTAATATTTACCTTGTAATAATATCAGTTTATTGTATTTGTTTCTATTAATAAAATTTTGTTGTAAATGTCTCTTGAAATAATTTCAAATTTTGTAATTCATTCAAAAGTGATTACAATTACTACCAAATTTGTATATTCATTAAGTACATTAGGATTATAAATGAATCAAGTTACACCAAGTTCAAACTCGACTCACGAAAATTAAACTTGATTCATTATGCATGAGCATCATTCATATCTTTTTCTATTAATTTGTATGGTGAATTATTGAATTTCTAGAGAAATTAGATATTTTAGGCTTTAATCAATACTACTTTGAGTTGTATTGCAATTTGTTATTTTTAGGTAGCATCCAAATGAAGATTGGGCCGAATTTATGAAAAACGGAGGCTCACGAACTGGCTCAAATAATAGAAACATAATATATAATTCTATATCAATAAATTATAACTTATATATATTAAAAAATATTTAAAAAAGATCAATCTTATATATTGTCTATGTAT
>NC_029789.2:125335518-125367931 GCF_000816755.2 Arachis ipaensis | reverse complement strand
TAATTTAGAACATTAATATATGTAAAATTATATATTATTTGAGTCAAATGTGAGCTTTCATTGAACCAAACTTGAGTTTACAAAATAGGCTCGATTGTTAATGAGTTAAGCCGTGAACCAAGCTTAATTTTTATGAGTCGAGCTTGAGTTTGGTCTAACTCGATTCACTTCTACCCCTAATGTACTTAATGAATACACAAATTTAAAGTGATTGTAATCACTTTTAAATGAATTATAAAATTTGAAATTATTTCAAGAGATATTTATAACAAAATTCTATTAATAGAAATAAATACAATAAACTGGTATTATTACAAGGTAAATATTAAAAGATAAAAATTAATTTATTTCAACAAATAAAATATTCACTTTTTATAATTTTTTTGTGATGTGAGTAGTAGTCCAACTGTTGGTCTCATTTTAGTAAAGTATTTATTTATTTAAAAAAAGTATTTATTATTTTTTTCTTCAAATCCTAGTAGTTAATATCATGATTTAATCAAGTGAGTTAATGAGAATTTTAATTACATGTAGAGCCTTCAATTTTAACTCCGATAGATTTGATGTGTTCTAATATGTAGAAATTGTCTCCTTTAAGATCACACATTAGATTCATTCTCCTTCAACTCAATGACACGTATATTTCTATATGCGTAAAAATATTTTGGCTTCTATATAAAGGTAAGCTGAATGACACGTATATTTTTGTATGCGTAAAAATATTTTTAATCAAAACAATTGAACCCGATTAAATTACTGAATTATTAAATCAATCACTTGACTGATCTATTGACCGTTTGATTCTCACAACCTTGTTTAGAAGTCCAACAACCCTTCAAGTATCAATTTAAAACTCAACAACCCTTCAAGCATCAATTTGCTTTTGAAGGTTCAACCCATGTTAAAAGTGTGCATTGAGGAGCAACATTGATCCATTTTCGCCAGACAGTATATACAAAAATAAAAAATTTCCTTTAGCAGTCACCAAAAATTATACAAATATAATTTTTGTAATCTTTGACTACGAAAATAAAATTAAATACACAAATTAATAAATTTTCTGTTTTTCGATTTAAATTGGTAAATAAAGAATTTTTTTATTAGTCTGTATTTGTATGGGAGACTGATAAACCTAATTTTATGATAATTCTTTGGATAGAAAACGTGGAGTTTATCAACTTATATTGTATTTATTCACCAAGAATATATATTATAATTTTTTTTTAATTGTACTTAAGAGTTAAAAACATGCTTTTTGGACCAGTAAATTATCAATTTTAATTTAATGTTATCCCATTCGATGCGTAATGTATTTGTTGAGTGATCTCAGGTTTAACAGAACAAAAATGACTTGGAAGATGGAGCAAAAACATGTAAAAGTGAAGAAATCATGAAAAATTAAAGATTTGAAGATTTGACTGCCATATGTACCCATGCGTATGCATCTTTCTCAATTCATGCGTATGCATAACATGCAGTGCATGTCTCATTAATGAAAATACCTAACCACAATTTTGGGCTCATTTGAGCCCAATTTAGCTCTACTCTAAAGGAAAGAAAGAAGCAAAAAGTCCAAGGGAATGGACGACAACGGGATCACCAATTTGGAGTGTGGGGAGTTTTTGGTTCATAGTTTTTAGAGAGAGAAGCTCTTCCTTCTCTTTAGATTTTAGGATTCTTTAATCAATTTTTGTTCTAGTTCTTGAATTGGATCTTAATTAAATCTAGTTTTGTTATTTGAATATTTGTTTCTCTATTTTAAGTCACTTCTTATTTTGTTAGTTTGTGAATTTTGTTGATGTTTTTATGTTGAGTAATTAACCATTTCTGACCATGAAAGATTGAAGCGCTGACAATACTGACGATGACTAATTTAAATTAACTTTATAACCATGAAAGATTTGCTCCGTTTGACATTTCTAACCAAACGTCAATTTTTTAAATTTGCCGTTAGTAAGGCTTCTTACGTGGCAAGTATCCTTCCAACTTGGCTTTCCAACGTGGCATTACTGCCTAATTTTACCATAATAACCCTATGTGCTTCTTCTTCATAAGTGTGTGGGTTATTCAAAAATCTGAAACCCTAGCTATGAAAAGTTGAGAATGTAGTTATGAAAGTAGAATATGGATTTATTATGATAGCAATTATGCTTCTTCTTCTGCGTTTATCATGCTTCTTCTGCGATTATGACAAGATTGCGTTTATCATGCTTCTTCTATGTTTATTATGAAAGTAGTTATGAAGATAAGAAAGATTAAGAGAGATATTATAGAAATTAGGATATGAATTTTATCAATTGTTACAGGACTTGTGTTGTGCTTCCTTTCAATCATGTTTCTCGCGTTTAAAATGTAGAATTGAGGTTTGATTTGATTATATTCTTTTTCTGGGTTGATATTGAATTGGAATGAGAAGGGGAATGTGGCGTTGAACCAGTTTCCGGTTTGTTAAAATTTTTTTTGACAAAAGTAACCTAATAGTTATATATTTATTGACATATCTAACCGCGAAACATTGAGAATTTGACAAAAATAACCACTAAAAAAGTTCAAAATTTAACATAATTGGTTATATTTCATATCACAAACACTGATTTAACTTTGATATAACAATTATAAGTTGTGACAATTAACAGTTAATGAAAATTTGTGAACCGAATGAATGAAAATTTGACAAAAATAACCTTTAGATATTTGAAATTTGACATAGCTGCTTATATTTCAAATCACAAACTCTAATTTAACCTTCACATAGCAATATATATGAATGGTGACAATTACTAAATGAAAATTCTTGTACCAAATCAATGTGGGACAATGCCAAATATGTAATCATCTCCCATTAACATAGTAGACATATAAGTTCATGCTAATTCATCATAGTTGTTTGATGAGAATTAAGTAACAAAACAAACCATGGTCAATGTAACTCTAAACCAAAATACTATAACTAAGTTCCCAAAAAGATTGAAGTGAACATGGTCTATGTAACAGGCATATCTAAACACTACAACAAAAGTTTCTTAATCCAATCAATCTTAGGCCCTAACTAGGTGTGGAATTACTACTGCCACTAGAGAATCCAGTTGTTGGTGTTCCAAGTCTTGGAGTCAGTATAAATTGCATGAATCTGGTAGATGTTCCAGCACTAGCACCATGCATGGTTTCTTGGCTAACAATAGGCCTACTTGAGGGGTTGCTTATTGAAGGAGGTCTCATGTTATTGAATAGAGTTGGAGGAGGCCTCTTAGTATTCTTCCTTTTGGCTGGCCTCTTGCTATCAGAAGAAATATTCTGCATTGAAGGTCTTATTGGTGGTGGCCTTATAGGTGCTAGTTGAATTGGAGGTTGGTTGGCTTAAGGAGGAATAAGTGGATCAGGGTTTGGTATCACCTGTTTAGAGAGGAAATAATTGCATTAACAATTAAAAACTATGCTGAAAATAATTACATTAACAGATATAAGTATTTTATTGTCGAAATCACCATAGATGGCGCTGTTACAGGTGCAGCTGGTGCTGCCGGTGCTGCATCTAGAACTGCTGTCGGTGCTGCATCTGGGACTGCTGCTGGTCCTGCTTCTTTGGGTGCAGCCATGTCGTCCTTCTTTTTTTGACATGTTCTACTATTATGTCCGGCCTAAAGAAGCAAGAAATTAAACAAGTGAGGATACAAATATAACATGGTATCAAAATGACATTAATTGTAAACAATCATACAATAAGACAATATTGGCAAACTATTTGTCCATATTTTCGCTTGACTCTGTGAGGATCTGGTTGTGGCTCTGGTGCATCATTCCTTTTGTTTCTCTTCACTGTTGGTCTTCCACTCGGCCTCTTGTATGCTGGAGGCAAAATGTTTGCATACCCATGCTTTTCCCAAAACTCCTTGCTAGGAACAGCTTGAACTAGGAACTCATATGTTTTGTTGTATGCTCCAATAGTGAGCCAATTGTTCGCATATTCCTCGGGTCTTCTATTCTGATATGCTAGAGCAGCACAAGCATGTCGACAGGGGAGACCATTTAATTGCCAAAATCTGCAACTACAAGTTTTCTTGCCCAAGTCTACGCTGACCTTAATTGGCAAGCATTGAACCTCAAATATGTTACCAGCTAAATCACCCGTTGGGAAAGGCCTCCAATGATTGCTATACCTCTTTTCGACTTCCAATCGACTCTGTTGAACTGGAGTAATCCTGCCCATATACCCTACCAGTGCCTTCTTGTTCCTGGCCAAGATGCGCATAATGTAACATCTAATCTCTTCTAGCATGGTGATAATTGGCTTTCCCCTCATCTTTTTTATGCAACCGTTGAAAACCTCGGCATTGTTGTTTGTGATGTTATCGCTCTTCGGCCACTCGCTAAAATGTGATCGACTCCATTGACAAGGTTCAATTCGCCTAAGATATTCACATGCGTGAGGGTTCATCCTCTTAACTCTCTGTCCATGGCAGCATCAAATTCCTGGGGCGTCATGGCTTTTGCACAGCTGAACAATGCTCCTTTGAAGTCAAGACCATTCCATTTTTTAGCAAAACTCTGCCATATATGCCTAGAACAAAATCTATGATGTGATCCTAGCATAACTTCCTGTAGAGCAGGAATAAGACCCTACAATACCCAGCACAACTCAAATATGTTACAGCCATACATTATAATACCAACATACAATACAATCATATAAATATGTTGCAGCTACACAACACCAAAAAATCATACAATCTTATAAAGCATATAAATATCTTATGCATACATGTTTTCTAATAAATAGAAAGCACTTCATTATAATCATGTTAATGCCAAAGAGGCTAATCATAGTTACAAAACGCAACACCTTTAGGAGCTAGAAAATCATTAATTCATTCTAAATTTATTGAAATCGGATAACCACTCTCAACAGCTAATAAATGCACATGTGACCTTTTGTTGATCACTCATGAAACTAAATCCATGTGACCTACCATCACCAAGATCCTCTCGTAATAGCTGAAGAAACCATTTCCAGATGTCTTTTGTTTCTGCAGTAACAATTGCATACGCTATTGGGTAGATGTGATTGTTAGCATCTTGCCCGATTGCTGCCAACAACTGCCCCCATAATACCCTTTAAGAAACGTCCCATCCAAGCAGATAAATGGTCGACATCCACCCAAGAAACCCTTCTTGCAAGCATCAAGACAAATATATATTCTCTTAAAAAGGTTATCTGAATCAGGCATCGGCGTTGTCTCAATAATGACAGTCGAACCAGGATTACACCTTAAAATCTCATCTCAACTATATCAGTGTCGGTTCTCAGTAATTTCAACCCATTTTTAAGTTCCTTATCGGGTTTCAGCCAATAGCACTCATTCACAAAAGTATATCCAATATCCCTTAAGAGACCCTTGATGAAGAAGTTGTTTAGTGTGTCAACGTTAACCCTTCTAACTTCGTTAACATCACCTCCAACATATTTCACATTTCCATCACTATATCTTACAAACTTTTCATCGTGATGTATGAATAGAGTTATATGAGTTGTTGCTGCCATCTAACTAAATATGACACAATATTAAAATTCATACTAGAATTAACATGATTAATTGCTAAAAATTTTAAACCAAATATTCAATTAAAATAAAATAAAATAAAATAAAAATAATTAACATGCAAAATATATTACAATCTGCTATATTATCAATATATTCAAGTTAACAATATAAGTTAACTGTTAATATATTCATGTGAACATAAGTCCCAAAGTTACATACTAACATGCATATTTGAAAATGTGATTAATAATTTATTTGTGCAGCAAGGCAGAAGATTAGTTGAAAATCCACCAATCCCTTAATGGATTTTAATCCTCAAATGATATGATAGCTTATAAATGAAGTAATAAATAGTTCAGGAAGTCAAATCAATCCAATATATTAACAAAATATTAAACTTAAAAGAAAACTGATAGGCAAATAGACGAAGGAAGCACATTGTATTATAGAATCATTGTATCAGTTCATGCTTTTGACCATATAAATGAAGGAAGCACATTGTATTATAGAATCACCCAAAAAAATATATCATATTCCCCATTTTGAACACATCCCTGTAATAGTGCTATAGTCTGCTACATTTTTTTCTTTAAACAATAACTCTCTCTCGTGCACATGTTTAGTTCCCCTTCCTTCCTTCTATGTTTTCTTTAGAGTCTTGTGAAGATGCCTAAAACTAAATTATACACCTGCTCCTGACTGTATCACACCACAAATACTAAAGATTCTACCCTTCTAATAAAGATCATTAGGAACCAGACATTTCAAAATAATTTAGTCCCATTGTATTGGTAGCTATGCCAACCAACTAAAATTGCCCTACCTTCAGATTTTACCGGCCACTATTATGTATAGAGAAATACAAAGTGCAATGCTTCTTCTTAAACTAACAACAATCAATCAAGAACATTTAAATTAGGAATTAACAACAAACAAAAATTACTAAATTAACAATGAATAAAGTATTGAAATTAACAACTTAATCAGCAATCACCAACAATCAATAACTTAATTAGTAAAATCTTTGTAACATTTTCAAAGAAAATCATTAGTAAATTGGGAATTCTGCAATGGCAGCATTTGCCCTAACCTAAAAACCGAAAACAATAATGGAAAAAAGAAAGAGTAGAAGCAGGCACCAACCAGAACACAAGCAACGAGGATGATGACGAGAATGCGACGGCGAGTACTTCGAGAGCACGTTAACGCGATAACGAAGACTGAGACGGGAATGTACAAGTTCTGAATGCACAACACAGAGGACCTCCACGACGGCGAGTACACTTGCAACGCTCACAGACGATGAAAGCCGATGAAGAGCGACGACGTCCGCTGGGTTAGAAGAGAGTTGATATCACCATTGATGAAGAACTGGAGCATCTGCGCGCGAAATCCTTGGTGTTTCTTTTTGGTACCAAGACTCCAAGAGACTCTGATGTCTGATTAGGTGATTAGTTTAGTAACATATTATTTTATTATTAAATTAAAATAAAATAATGACACCTTGGATAATAAACAGCCACGTAGGAAGCCTTACTAACGGCAAATTTAAAAAATTGACGTTTGGTTAGAAATGTCAAACGGAGCAAATCTTTCATGGTTATAAAGTTAATTTAAATTAGTCATGGTAAGTATTGTCAGCGTCTCAATCTTTCATGGTCAGAAATGGCTAATTACTCTTTTATGTTTTATATGTATTAATTGAGTTGCTATTGTTGATATTTGGTAGTAATTAGATTTAATTTTGATTAATTTTCACAATTTCATAATATTTTCTCTTATTGCTCACCAAGTGTTCGATAAAATGTTTACTCTAGTTATGAAGTAGATTTTTAAATTTTTGGCTTGGAGTTGAGTAATTACGGATCCTTGACTTATCAATGTCCGATATTGATTAGTAATTTAGGGTTATTAGTTAATTTGGTTTTCACTAACGCTAATCTTTTACCAAATTTGATTGGTAAGTTGATTAGGAATTGTGGATTGAGACCAATTATGTCTACTTGACTTCTTTCCAATGTTAGAAGATGATGAAGTGAGAATAATTCTTAATAATTATCATGTCTGTGGTTAATAACAAAGATAAAAAGCCTAAATTCTCAACTCTAACCAAGGCTTTTTAAGTATTTAATTACGTTGACTCTATTCTCTTAGCCTCTTTTAGTTTAATTTCATTGTTTTCTAGTACAGTTACCTCTTAATTGTTGCCATGTCAATTGCATGCTTACTAGATAGTTGTTTACTTGTTTATTGCTTTTACTTATTGCAATTTTATTATTATTGCTCTTTAATTTTTAGTTATCTTACCTTTTTGCATTCATATTCAAAATCCCCAAATTTCATGACTGATTATATGCATTCAATTGTCTAAGGGAGAACAATTCAGAATTCAACTCCCGGTTATTGATTTAATTTTTATGACAACCTTCTAAACTTTGATGGAGGGTTATTCACCGATTTAGCCTATACTCATTACGAACTCTAGCTTTTGAATTGCTAAAATTCTAAACCATTGTTTGGCCGTCATCAGGGACAAATAAACGTGGCGAATTATAATACAAAGTTTAATAAAGAAACAAGTTACAAGGATAGTGAGAAGCTAGTGCCATGGTACATATGTACATTTTAAACCTCTGGTCAAGAAACAACCTAAGAATAAAAGCATTAACTAATAATAGCTTCGTTGGCATATGAATGTTATATACACATGTAATATGAATTGTGTATCATGACTCATCAGGCTTTGGCTCAAGAATCACAGGGATCTTCTCCTTGTGATCACCTCGCAACACCTCCACAATCACCTGAAATATCATCATCAAATTAATTACATATTCTTTTTCCATATAAAAGCAGAAAAAGAGCAAAAAAGAGAAGCTATTTGGAAAATCTTATTAAATGTTTAGTATACATATAACACCATCACATCACCAACGCCACCACTCAGAAATCAGGAAATCGGTTACATGAATCAAACCACACCATAATCAAACCACACCATTGCGTTCTATTATAAATCAAGTTTGTACTCATAATAGATTGTGATATTTATACGAAACAAAGCTTAAGTAACAAATCTTATTATAAAATAAATAAATCCCTTCATACCATTTTGTACAATTCACATATAGACATCGAATTAACTTCCGAATTATTGATGAAGAGGAAGTCAATTATCCTTATAGTTGATTAATGAAATAATTTTAATCTCCTAATAGTCAATCCAAATAGACCCTAAATGTTGATCTCTAGTGCAGAGCGATTAGACAGAAACACATCACATCAAAACAGCTTAAGAAAAAATATAAATGTTTTGGAACACTCCTCCAAAATTTAAGTTTTGCATCCTCATCAAGACAAACTCATGATAGAGAATTTACAATACAAAGTTATATGGCACAAAAACAAATCAGATGCTAGCTTGATTGTGTTTGACTAAACAACTATAATGTATATCAAGAATGGTGCACGTTTGCATTTGATTGAGTGTCCAAATGAACAGAACACTAGAACATGTTGCTTGAAGCTATATTTTACCTTGCCTAGTTACATGCAAATCAAATGATTATATGATTTTGTTCCTACAGTTTTATTTTTCTTTGTTGGAAATCTGAGGATTCAAAAGAAATTTTAGAATACCTTGGCCTTAATATTAAAATGAACAAGAGACACAGTATAGGGTGAAATGAAGAATAGAGGGAAGGAATGTGCACCATACCTTATCACCCACTTTACACTGGTCGAGAATTCGGTACAAATCACTTCCATTGGTCACCTTCTTACCATTCACAGATGTGATGATGTCACCTAAAATAAGTCTACCATAGGAATCGCGCTTTGTTGACTGCAAACCCTGCAAAATATAAATTTGAATAGCCCTGTTAGATGAACTCCTCTAAGACACAATTACAAAACCAAATGACCAACCTTTCCTGACTCGAAGGGGTCATCTAGGCAACAAACCTTTGCCTAGGCAAAGAAAGTTTCATGTGGAGATTTAATGAAACACGTGAACTCGAGATTTGGGCCCTTTGTTTGACCCCAAATGGCTGAATAGAGGGGGAAAAGGCTGAGGAGGCAAGGGTGGACACATTGATTCATTTCATAACTCATTTTTTGGTTTTAGTTCATAGTAATAGAGAGGGAAGCTCTCACTTCTCTCTAGATTTTCCCTTAGGGTTTAGATTTGCCATTGTTTTCCTCTTTAACTTTCCTTAGATTTCTCACTTACATACCTGAATTTCTTGTTTCCCATTTCCCATAGTAATTACACTAATTTTCTAGCCTTATTTTCTACATTTCATAGCCTTAATTATGAGCTTTGTAACTTGATGAGCATAGAGGGCTAAACATGTTATGTTAACTCGAGGTTTCCAAGGGATTCATAGAGATGTCTTGAACCCCATTTCACTTTAATGCATAATTCTATTTTTCCACTCTCTTCCTTTACTTCCACCTATATGTTTATGTTAATTGATGAGTATGTGACATGTGAGTTGATTGTGTGTTATTATTCATGATTATGGATATCTATGCATAATGAATTGATTTGCTAAGTGTATATTAATTGATTAGTTGTCAAATGCTTGATGAATAGTGAAGGGTAATAGTTCTTGATTGAGAATTGCTAATACAATTATCTTGTATGTTGGATTGGTTATAGTTCCTAGGGATTGAGATTTTGATTCTTGGTTGCTTATTGCTACTTCTTGGCCAGACTAAAACTCAAGAGATTACAATTGTAGAAAGGTGATTTATGTATGCCTGCTTGATAAAATGCCAAATTGAGAATAGGCTATTCAACTCTTAGGATCTTTGTGCTAGTGTTTCCAATTCTTGAATTACCTCTATTTTGACTTGAATTGCTTCTCAATCTTGCTTAAAATTGCCCTTTATTTTATTGCACGAAACCAAAACCCCATTTCAAACCAAATCAACTACAATATACCCTTCCTTCTAAGAGATGACCCAAGTTACAACCTATAACTACATTAACTATGGTGTAATTTGGTTTATAAATTACAATTTGGTAGCTAGTGCATACAGGAAACATTAGTTTATACTTTTAGAAATGAAGTGTCATGTTACGATATATATCACCTAACCTCAAAAGAAGTTAGTGTGTTTACTCTTATAATTTTCTTTTCTTCATCTTAATGAATTTCCTTTACAAAGATGGCGCACAAATAAAAACTTACTGCTTTCCCAGCTGGACCATTGGCAGGAGCATCTAAGACAAGCACCCCACTAACTCCCAACTGCTCCACAGACTGATCAGGCGCAAACTTGATTCCTAAAATAGGTCTTGTAACCTTCCCAAACTTCACCAATTGTTCAACAATTCCATTCACCTAAATATGTAAAACAAGAATCTCATGACATATTTTAGAGAATACAACAGAGAAAGTAGTGTTTCCAACTTTAGGCAAACGTCAGATGCTGCCTCGATGAGAAAAGCATAAGAAAGGTCGGAGTTATAACTCACAGTGTCCACTGGAATAGAAAATCCAACACCAGAGGAAGCACCGGAGGGGGAATAAATTGCTGTATTTATACCGATGAGATTTCCAGCACTATCTAACAGTGGCCCTCCACTGTTACCAGGATTAATAGCTGCATCTGTCTGTATAACATCTTGAATTGGACGGCCGGTTGCAGCGGAACTAATTTCTCGCCGAAGTCCACTATTGAGAAAGTATATATACCAGCAAAAAACAATCAATACAAAAGCAACATGAGAAATATTTGAGGAAGTATCATTATATGCATGTTTGAAAACAAATCACATTTAACACATGATGGTGGAAGAGAATATAGCATCTTTAATTCAGGAAATGGATTATATCTCTCCCCTTTGTGAAAGAATTCAACATATAGTGTTAGCAATGTTTCATCGCATTACAAATGTCTCTTCAGCTTAATTTTCCCCCTATCCTACTCTCTCTTAGTTAATATAGCTTTTAACCAATCATAGAAGCAGGTTAACATTGGATGCAGTCATATTTTTATTTTTGGTATAATCGATGGGATCTCATTTGTTATTAATTTAATAGCCTTTGCATAAACTGCAAACAGACATCGACAAACAGATAATTTACAATATGGAACATGGCATCTTGAAATTTGTTACAAAAGTTTTGTAAAATTATGGGCAGGACAATTGTTGCTATTTTCAGACACCAATATAAAAGGCTTGAGTATAATCTTACATGAGGAGAGGAAAGTGAGTATCCAAGTAAAATATCATTTCCTAAGTAACGGTTAAAAAAGAAGAAATTTGCATCAAAATATTCAATTTCCTGCATTCATACCTGATGACACCAGTTGTAAGAGTGTGGTCAAGTCCAAACTGCAAGAATCAAGGTCAGATACATTAATAGCTGATTGCCTTGACATTCAATAACTAAAGCACATGGGATTCAAGTTGTGAACATCTAAAAGCTACATAATTCAGTTTGGAAGGCACTACAAAGTAAAAATTCTAAAGCATTTATAACTCAGATCTCTAATACCTTATTTAACATAATTTTAGCATCGATAAAAATGTGTGAACATTAGCAAGCAATGCTGATGAACTGAATAGATGATTATACAAACTACATGTTAGATTAAAGACGACTGCAGTAAGATTGAATCTTCATTATCAACTAAAGTTCAACCCCTTTTTGAGCTAAAAATAACAGTAAACTCAACCAGGATTTCCATATCTTTAGATTGCAACATTCAGGGTTAGTGTATAGTTTCAGTCACCATCAATCAGTATAAAAGATCTCACCGGGTTCCCAATAGCAAACACTTTCTGACCAACGAGCAAGTCAGCAGAAATCCCAATAGGTATAGGCCTGAGTTTTTCTTTAGGTGCCTCAACACGCAACACAGCGACATCCTTGTCTTGGTCAAATCCAACAATTTTGGCATCATAAGTTGACTGGTCAGCAAGAGTGACCCTGCACAAAACTAGCAGCTCTTTCAACATGAGCAATCAATTCATTAGACATATTTTAAACCATCCCAGAATGTGTGTTCACTGTTAAACACTTGACTCAATGGGGTCATAAACAAAGATTCCAGTATTGCCTAATATATCTAACTCAATGCCAACACACACATCTGCTGAAGGAGGAGCAAAACAACACACAATATTATCACTTTGTATCATTGAACCAAATGACTCGAAACAAGAAGAAATTCCATTACACTCTAGAGTATTACTCTTATTCATAGCAATATTTTTGTTGGTGTCATTTAACAAGCATCAGCCCTAGTATTCAACAGGCTTAAAGCCCCAACTTCGACGCTTGCAATGGGTGCAACCATAATGCAAGACGAAGTTACAAGAAACCAAACGAAATAAAGTTGCACATTTGCCCGTAACTATGCGAGAAACTATACTAACAAGAGGTATCACAGCAAGGATAGGGGTTCCAATTACCCTGCCAACACTATAGCGGGAGATTGGTGGTTTCATTTTTACCAATATCACCCTTACAATTGTTGGCCGGTAATGCAGAGCGCAGAGCACTTCCTCTTCTGCAAATCGCACATGAGGAGGTCATGTGCAAATCCATTATCCATACCATTGATTTATCAATATTTTAACATGAGCTTACACTTATTATTGGGAGAATGGGCATTTGAACAAGTCAAATACAACTTACACATGAAAACACCTTATAGTCATCCATTGAATTGTGTGTGGTACTACTAGTACTCTCTAACTAATTATAAATCAAACTAGACATTCTCCAAAAATCAGACACCTAAGCTGGATCCAAAAAAGAAAACAAAGGTATCAAAGATGCAAAACCAACCAACCTGAGATCAGAAGCACCCCGGATAACATGGTAATTGGTCACAACATGGCCATCCTTATCCCAAATAAATCCAGAACCGGAACCTTGCGGAACCTCCAACACATCCAAGGTAAATGCATCCTGCCTAAAACAACAAAGAACTAATTCTTCAGAGACAAAAACAAAAGCCAAATTGCATTCACAAACAATAGCCTACAAGAACGAACAATGAAGACCCAAAAGAGGAAAAAGCAGGAAGATTGAAACTTTGGAGAGAAAATAGTTACTTGACAGCAAGGTTGGTGATGTAGACAACAGAAGGAGTGTTCTCTTGGAAGAGGCGAACGGTGGCGAGTTCATCAGATTGGAGCTTCCTTGGGGTGGTTACAACGAAAGCAGATGCTGAGTCAGCACCGGTGAGGAAGAGTGTGAGAGAGAGCGCCACCGACGTGCAGAAGAGGAAGCAGGAATCCAAAAAAGTACATGAAGAAGAAGAAAAGGAGAGTTTTGGAAGAAGGGTTGTTGTTGTTGGTTTTGAAGAGGGAGATGGAGAAGGTTGTTGAGGGCGAAGGAAGAAGAGGGTGGTGGGTTGACGGAGGGGTCTGGGAAGGTGAAGAAGAGAAGGAGAAGAATGAGAATGGGGTTTGGTGTTTGTGAAGCGAGACAGTGATGATGAAAAATGGAAGAACGTGGAGATGAGTGAACAGGAAGTGGCCATTGCTGTGCTTCTGTTTTTTGGTGTTTGCTACGTTGGATGACTTTTTGAGGCTTCACTCACTCTAAAGTTCTTCCCGGGGTATGTTTTTCTTTTGAGAAAGTATCGGAACAATATTAATTGTGCACAGTACAATGAATTAAAAAAAAAGTAAAATTAAAATTAAAAATTAAATCATTAATTAATTATTTAATTTTAAATTTTAAAATTTAAAAATTAAAAATTAATATTAGTATTTAAATCTATTCACACTATATACAGTTATTTCTAATCTTACCGTAATTTTCAATATACGTCTAAAATTCACCGCCATCTTCTCTGAATCTCATCTCGTATCACTGAATTCCTCGTCGGCCATACCAAGACTGCCGCATCCTCTCACCGACACCGTCCTCACCTCTGTCGGTCAGCCCGATGTGCCTCGCCCTTCGACGCTCAGCCTAATGTTGTTGTCGCTGTTTTCGTGCCTCTCTTCTGAACCGTTTCGCTTTCTCCCATTCCTTCAAGCCTCTTCTCACTGATGATGCCACCATACTCTTCTTCTTCTTTGGATCCAAGCATGGTTAGCTTCTTTCATGATTTGAGCCCTATGCTTCACAACAGTGCTGCTTTTGTCATGACGAGTCCTTTAAAATTATGTTTCACCACAATAATAGTTTCTTCTGTTTATTCATCTTCTTCTTCTATTTTAATGGTCAATTTAGAATGGTCATTTTAGTAGGTATACGGATGGTTATTTTATTTTTATGTAGATGATTATTTTGATTGGATTGAGTTTGGTTATATATAATATGTTAGATGTTCAATTCATTAGGTATGCAGATGATTATTTTTATCCTTAAGTAGATGGTTATTTTTTTAAGGGTGAGTGGCGTGTGGCAAGCCACGTAGCGACGGTGAAATGGGATGATTATTGATGAAGGTGGGATGGCCGCCAGTTGAAAAAAAAGAGAATATTGGAGGATTTCAGATGGTTATTTTTTTGAAATAATTAACTGAATTTTTTAAAATTTGAAATTGAAGAATTTAAAATTTAAAATTTGATGTGAAATAATATCTTTTTTTTAACAAGAGGGCATATTTCCGTAGAATTAATCAAAATGTCAAAAGCATAACACGTCTTCTTATTGATACTACTCATTTTGATACTAAAAAGCCTTCTCCTTTTTATCCTCATGAATCCACCAATACTATGCTTTTTTCTATATTTATATTAGTATTATTTACTTTGTTGGTTGGAGTAATAGGAATCTCTTTTAGCCAAGAAGGAACAAATTTGGATATATTAACCAAATTATTAATCCCTTCTATAGACCTGTTGCATCAAAATTTTCCTAATTCTTTCGATTGGTTTGAATTTTTAACAAATGCAACTGAATAAGAGTTTTTAAATTTATTATTTTGTGAATAATTTTTATTTTTAACTCATATTGGGCTAAATAAGCAGCCCATTGTATACATTATATAAATACCCTATTAGCTTTCTAGCGAAACTCTTTTCTCTTTTCTCTATCAACAAAACAAAAAAAACAAAGCAAATTAACAAAGCTAACTCAGAATAAATAATTTGCTCAAGCTCTTTACTAGGAAAATCCCAAATGACACTATTTTGATTAATTAAAGCTCTATATCGCGCTAATTAATCTGCAGTTTTGTTCGTTTCATGACTAACCCATTCAAAATGGACGATCCAAAATCTGATTAGGAGTTCTTTAATCTTAAAAATTAGATCAGAGATATCAGACATGTCACCATAGACAATATAATGCAAAAGATGCAAGATATCTAAATAGTCAGTTTTACAGACAATATATTTAATGTCATACTTCCAAACTAGAATAAGTTCTCTTCAAACAACGAATAACTCACATCTAAAAATAGACCAAAAAATAAAATGTTACCCAAATAACTCATCACCCAACAATTATTAAAATCTCTAATTATATATAAAAAATCAGCCACTTGCAAATCAGAAACTAGACTACATCATAATTAATTTTTAAAAAGTTACCTGATGAAATTTTCGAAACATTTGATAATTTAAATATCAAAATAAAGAAGACTTCTCAGCATGCATTCCTATAAAGTTAGCCATGATTTTAACATTCGGTACCACCTTGTAATCAGACCAAAGACTTTGAGCATTAAAAATGTCATTACACATACTTCTTCACACCCACCATAGTTCCGCCTTATGAATTGCTTCGTTGTCAGACATAACCTTATGCAGCCAAGACACAAGAGACCCTCCACCAACTAAATCAACTAAAGAATGATCCAACATCTGCCAAATTAAAATGGATTTCTTACAGTCTCGCAAACAATGCTCCATAGTTTCTGGAGCCTCATTACAACTCTGACAAATGTTTGAGTTAGACAGCTGCCGATTGTAACAGAGAACTTCAGTGGAAAGAGCATTCTGTAACCTAAGCCAAATGGTAAATTTAATCTTCTCAGAAATAGTAAGATTCCATAACCACAACCAACTGGTACAAACATCCCACTTGAATTTTTTTCTTACAAGTCATCTATAATTTTTTCTAACACTATACATTTTAGTTGCTATTGGCCACCATCTCCATCAGGTATCTTTTCTAGTTTAAAAATGAAAATTAAGATTGCTAACAATCTGCTTGATATCTGGAAAAAGCAGAATAGTCAACTTAGACCAATTCCAAGACCCTTCTCTCCACAAATCCACAACTGTAAAGTTAGTGTCAAATATATGCACATAAGGAGTAAAATCACACAATTTTTCAAGAGGAGACCATTCATCATACCAAAAGGATCGCTGAAAATTTTCAACACACCACTTAAAATCCTCCTTAAGAGAATCATAAGGTTTGATAATGTGCCTCCAGATAGCAGAAGAATTCGAAGAATAATTACTACCTGAAAAAAAAAAAAAGATCTCCAAGATATTTGTGAGTGAGAACCCACCCATAATTTATCTTTATTATAAAGGCAATCTCAAACCAGTTTGTCAAAGAGAGTCGTATTAGCATATTGAAAATCTCTCTTATTTCGAGACTACCCGACCTCTTAGAAGTAGTAACAATATCTTATCTGATTAGAAATAATCCTTTTTTATTAACCCGAATTTTTCACTCATCAAAAAATTAATTTTATCATAAGCATACTTTGAAAAGAGAGTAATCTGCATAGTATAAATCAAAATAAAAACCATTATCAATTTCACTAAATATAAACGACTAGCCTTATTAAGTAAACACCCCTTTCAACTAGTAAGCTTTTTCTAAATTTTTTCGATAATCTCTTGAATTATCCTCCTAGATATCCGATCATGTCCAATATTAACTTACAGATACCTACCCAAATTTAAATGATAGAAATACCAAAAAAATCTCCTTTTTTTTTCTAACCGAGACAATTTTTTTAGCACTAAATTTTGAATTTATTAACATTCACTTTTATACCCGACGATTTGAAAAATATGTCTAAAGTCTTCACTTTTAAAAATATATACAAAAAGAAATAATCAAATTTTTTGATAATTGCATAGAGAAAGTATTTAATTAAATCATCTGGATATAGATAGATATACGCTCCAAATTCATTTACTATTTTCCCTTGAGATTGTCGAAGAATTCTTGTGTGGCTTTGGAAGGTTAAAAACGGCCAACATTTTGTGGACTAGAATTAAAGAATTGAATACTGAACCACATAGGCAAAGCTATTTGAGAACCTTCCTGAAACATCATTTGTTCACAACGGTCAGCCAATCAGCAATCATGACTTGGTTCATAGATAACAGGATATGTGACTTGGATTGAAAGTGACCCAAACCATTTCAAGCAGTGATCCAATTTTAATATGTAAACAACCATCATATTATAATTGGGTTACAACTTATAATCAGGGTTGCCCACTAATTACCTTTCTTGATAACCTTTGTTTTGTTATAGTAAGAACCTCCCGGTTAGTCTAACTCAGTTCATAGTTTCTTTTGATTTTTTGGTCATGAACTCAGTTCATAGCCAATTTGATTATGATTATTTTTTTCAGTTTCTTGGACTAGCCCAACCCAGCTAGATATCTTTTGTAGACAAAAACATACTTTATTCTTTTCAATATTTAAGAATGAGATATCTTGTCCAGAAATAAAATATAACAAGTTTAGATTCAATTAGCAACTTGCATGAATTACCAGAAAAAAAAAATAGCAACTTGCATGGAACATCAATTAACTCTTTTATATCGATATAAATTTTATTTGAAGTACATTATTAAAAGTTCCTTACTATGAGTTTCATATGAAAATGTATTTAGTTGTATAAAATGTTCACATTCTTATCATTATTAATCATAATAATTAAAAAAAAAAAACTTTTAAGTAAAGTTGAGTAAGAGTGCTCTATTCATTAACACAAAAATATGGTTAAATAGAAAGACCTCATCTTTTTTTATGAAATATGAATAATTCAAATCTCATCTTAAGCATGAAAAAATTTTAAAATTTCGGACCAATTAATCTTATTATAAAATAAATCAAAAAGCTAAAATTACACTTTTTAATTTTTATGTTGTAGTGACGGTGGTAAGACTTGGTGTGTTATTTTTGTGTATAGAAGATGACGAAGAACAAATTAAAGGGTTAAATTTAACTCACTACAAATAAGAGTGTTGTAATAAAGATGGAATGAATGTCCATTTATTAATTGGGCGGGTGAGCTTTTCAAAACTTAACTTCTCAATACAAATTGAAATTGAGAATTAATGAAGGTTGAATGTTTGAATTTTGTATGTATAAATAGAGGGCATATCCTCACGTACAGTGGCGGATCTTGAAACAAAATTTTGGGGGGACCAGATAGAAGATAATTGTTAAGATGCTTTTGATATGAACTCATTGAAGATAAGTTTGTCTGTCCTCATTTCTCTAATTTGGGTGATATTGCCAAATTTAAAGCCGTTTTTCAAGGTCTCGTTCCAAAGAATTAAGGTCAAACTCATCAGATGCAACTCTTTAAACTTTTGAAAGTTGTATCTCACTTTCTTTATGATTTATTAAAGTAGAAGCCATGGCCCCCTTGTCTCAACTAAGCTCCGCCACTGCTCACGTAACATACAACAACAACAATAAGAATATAACATTTTTCACTCTCTCTTTCATACTATTCTCTCTCTTATATACTTTATTTTAATATTCAATACATAATTATATCTATTATATTGATATAGTAATTCTAGTGAACATTACTACTAGAGCTATCTAATTATATTTTTTTTATTTTATATTTGTTACCTCTTTCTTATTTATTTATTTAGTTATTTTATAACACGTTATCAGTACGAGACTCTGATCAAATTTTAGGAAGACTTCAGGTAACAAATTTTTATTATGTCGAAGCTCTATCATCTTGAATATAATGCTCTTGATATATCTGAAAATAATTATTTATCATGGATATTAAATGTTAAAATCCATCTTGATTCAATGGATCTTGGAGATACCATTAAGGCTAAAAATAATGCATCCCAGAAGGATAAAGCCAAGGCCGTGATTTTTCTTCGTCGTCATCTTGAAATATGATTGAAAAATGAATATCCCACATTAAAAGATCATGCAGATCTGTGGAAAAGCCTTGAAGAAAGGTGCAATCATCAAAAGACGGTGATACTTCCTCAAGCCTGATATGTTAGGAAAAACTTTCTCGACCTTCCATGCCTCGAATGTGCTCCTGCAGTAGCAATCGAGAAAAAGGATTTTAAAAAATTTTTTTGAGCTAATTTCTTGCCTTCTTGTTGCTAAGCGCAACAATGAGTTACTCTTAAAAGAATCATGAAGCGCGCCCAGCTGGTGCCGCCCCATTTCCTGAAGTAAATGCGGCAAACTACCCCAGAAGAGGTAAATGGCAAGGTTTTAGTAACAAGAAAAATTATGGAAGGAAAAGAAATTATGTTCAAAAGAGAGGATCTCACCAGAAGTGGAATAAAGAAAGAAATAATGAACAAAGTAAATCAATTGAGGATAAATGCTTCCGTTGTGGTGGAAAAGGGCCTTGGTCACGTACCTGTCGTACCCCAAGGCACCTTGTTGATCTTTATTAAGCATCCTTGAAAAAGGATGACAAAGAAAAGGAAACAAATTTTGTTTCAAATTATGAAAATTCCACCACTCATTATGATGTATCTAATTTCTTTGAGGATCTTGAAGGAAATATTGGCCATTTGATCAATGATGGAATAGTTTAATATGTGTGTTTGTTAAGTATTCATGTGAATAATTTTACTGTGCATGTACTTTTACTCATTTCATTATTATTATTATTTATTTTTGAAGAAAAATGGCAAGGACATATTCTGAAGATATTTGTCTTGTGGATAATGAAAGTTCGCACATTATTCTTAAAAGTGATATATATTTTACCCATCTTGTGCCAAAAGAAGAGTATGTTAATACTATTATTGGCTCAAGCAATATGATAGAAGGCTCCGGAAGAGCTATAATTTTATTTCCTGGAGGAACAAAATTTGTAATAAATAATGCACTATTATCAACCAAGTCTCTGAGGAACTTGTTGAGTTTCAAAGATATTCGCCGAAATGGATATCATATTGAGACTATGAATGAGAGAAATCATGAGTACTTATGTATCACAACTCATGATTCAAATAAGAAAGTTATATTAGAAAAATTACTGTCACTTTCATCTGGGTTATATTATACCAAGATTAGTGCAATTGAATCACATGGCATTGTAAACCAGAAGTTTACTAGCCTAAATGAATTCATAACTTGGCATGATAGATTGGGTCATTCGGGAACAACCATGATGAGGAGAATTATTGAAAACTCCCATGGACATTCACTAAAGAACCAGAAGATTCTTAAAACTAGTGAATTTTGTTGTGCTGCATGTTCTCAAGGGAAGTTAACTTTAAGGCCATCACCAGTAAAGATTGGATTTGAGTCCCCTGAATTCCTAAAAATGATTCAAGGTGATATATGTGGACCTATTCATCTACCATGTGGATCTTTTAGATATTTTATGGTCCTAATAGACGCATCTTCGAGATGGTCACACGTGTGCTTATTATCTTCTCGCAACCTGGCGTTTGCGAGATTACTGGCTCAAATTATTCGATTAAAAGCAAAATTTTTCAAAAATTCAATCAAAGCAATTCGTCTTGATAATGCTGGTGAATTTACTTCCTAAGCTTTTGATGCTTATTGTATGGATAATGGAATAAGTGTTGAACATCCAGTAGCTTATGTTCACACACAAAATGGGTTAGCAAAATCACTTATTAAACGCCTCCAATTAATTGCTAGACCCTTAATTATGAGAATAAATCTCCCAACCTCGATTTGGGGACATGCTATTTTACATGCCGCAGCACTTATTCGTTTGAGGCCAGTGAGTTACCATCAGTTCTCTCCTATGCAATTAGACTTTGGCCAGCAGCTAAATGTTTCCCATTTAAGAATATTTGGGTGTGCGATATATGTTCCCATTGCACCACCTAATCGCACCAAAATGGGACCCCAAAGAAAATTGGAGATATATGTTGGATATGATTCTCCCTCTATAATGAGGTATCTTGAGATACAAACTGGAGATGTATTTAAAGCTCGGTTTGCGGATTGTCATTTTGATGAATCAAAATTTCCAACATTAGGGGGGAGAGAATAAGCTTCCTGAAAATGAACTTAATTGGAATGCATCATCTTTGATGTATTTATATCCTCGATCAGGTCAATGTGAACTAGAAGTTCAAAAGATTATACATTTGCAAAGAATAGCAAATGAATTGCCTGATGCATTTTCCGATACAAAGAGGATAACCAAATCTTATATACCAGCGAAAAATGCCCCAATTCGAATTGATGTCCCAGTAGGACAAGTAGCCACTAAAGCAAATTCATGCCAAAAGCGTGGCAGGGCGGAAAATGCCCCAATTCGAATTGATGTCCCGGTAGGACAAATAGCCATTGAAGCAAATACACGCCAGAAGCGTGGCAGGCCTGTCGGTTCCAAAGATAAAAATTCTCGAAAGAGAAAAGAGGTAAATATTATTCCTGATGAAAAAAACACAGTAAAGACACTTGCATTTGTCCAAAATTCTGATATAATTTTAATGCCAGAAGACGTTCAGGTACCTGAAAATTGTGAAAATGATGAGATCTCGATAAATTATGTCTTTACAGGAGAGAAATGGGACCGAAATAAGACAATTGTCAATGAAATATTTGCATATAATGTGGCATTAAATATCATGCATGAAAGTAAGGATCTTGAGCCAAGATCAGTCGAAGAATGTCGACAAAGAAATGATTGGCCAAAATGGGAAGCAGCCATGAAGGCTGAATTAGACTGACTTGCAAAACGTGAAGTCTTTAGACCTGTAGTCCGTACACCTGAAGATGTAAAACCTGTTGGATACCGATGGGTATTTGTGAGAAAACGAAATGAGAAAAATGAAGTTGTGCGCTACAAAGCCCGACTTATGGCACAAGGTTTTTCACAATGGCCCGGTATAGATTATGAAAAAATGTATTCCCTGTAGTGGATGCGATAACATTGCGTTATTTGGTCAGTTTATCTGCAAATCATAAACTGCATATGCATTTAATGGATGTGGTAACAGCCTATTTATACGGCTCATTAGATCGGGATATCTATATGAAAGTCCCTAAAGGGCTAAAGATATCTAAACCATCTAATGAATATTCACAGGGGTTATACTCAGTTAAAATGCAAAGATCTTTATACGGTCTAAAGCAATCTGGACGAATGTGGTATAATCGTCTTACTGAGTATCTGGCCAAAAATGGATTCAAAAATGATGATATCTGTCCATGTGTTTTCATAAAGAAATCTGCATCTGAATTCATTATAATTGCTGTGTACGTTGATAATTTAAATATCATTGGAACTTCTGAAGAGATTCCAACAATTATAAAAACTCTAAAGGAAGAGTTTGAGATGAAAGATCTTGGAAAGACTAAATTTTGTCTCGACCTGCAGATCGAGCATACAAAAAATGAGATCTTTATTCATCAAACAACATACACAGAGAAGATCTTGAAAAGATTTTATATGGATAAGTCACATCCCTTGAGTACTCTAATGATCGTAAGATCTTTGGATGTGAAAAAGGATCAATTCCGTCCTAAAGAAGAAAATGAAGATATCCTTGGTCCAGAAGTACCATATCTTAGTGCCATTGGAGCGCTAATGTATCTTGCTAATAATATATGACCCGATATATCATTTGCTGTGAACCTACTAGCAAGATATAAGTCCTCTCCAACTAGAAGACATTGGAGTAGAATCAAACAAATATTTCGATATTTTCATGGAACGATTGATATGGGATTGTTTTATCCCTATGGATCCAAGTCACAATTAGTTGGCTATGCAGATGCTGGATACTTGTCTGATCCACATAAAGGGAGATCTCAAACAGGATACCTATTCACATATGGTGGTACTGCTATATCATGGAGGTCCACGAAACAGACGATTGTTGCAACATCCTCTAATCATGCCGAAATACTAGCGATTCATGAAGCAAGTCGCGAGTGTTTTTAGCTCAGGAGTTTGATCCAATATATTCTGTCATCATGTGGACTGATTGATCATAAGATAGCTCCAACTGTTCTGTTTGAAGATAATACAGCATGCATTGCTCAACTTAAAGGTGGATACATTAAAGGTGATAGAACAAAGCATATTTCTCCCAAATTCTTCTTCACTCGTGATCTTCAAAATCAAGAAACAATTGATGTCCAACAGATCCGCTCAAGTGACAATCTGGCAGATTTATTCACAAAGTCACTCCCAAAATCCTCCTTTGAAAGATTGGTACATGAGATTGGGATGCGCCGATTTCGAGACATTAAATGATGTCGGCAAGAGTGGGAGACTGTACTCTTTTTTCCTTGGTCAGGTTTTTTTTCCATTGGATTTTTCTTGACAAGGTTTTTAATGAGGTAGTCCCCATCACAAAGGATATTGTACTCTTTTTCCTTCACTAAGGTTTTTTTTCAGTAGGTTTTTCTTTAGTAAGGTTTTAACAAGGCAATAATCCTAAATGGGCATCCAAGGGGGAGTGTTGTGATAAAGATGGAATGAATGCCCATTTATCAATTGGGCGGCTGAGCTTTTCAAAACTTAACTTCTCAATACAAATTGAGAATTAATGAAGGTTGAATGTTTGAATTTTGTATGTATAAATAGAGGGCATATCCTCACGTAACATACAACAACAACAATAAGAATATAACATTCTTCACTCTCTCTCTTTCATACTGTTCTCTCTCTTATATACTTTATTTTAATATTATTCAATACATAATTATATCTATTATATTGATATAGTAATTCTAATGAACATTAATATTAGAGCTATCTAATTATATTTTTTTTATTTTATATTTGTTACCTCTTCCTTATTTATTTATTTAGTTATTTTATAACACAGAGGATTATTATTCCGAGCAAATCAAACCCTTATATTTGTGTTTGGCGAAAAAATGCGTGCATCAATCGGACGGCTATTTAAAATGATGGAGATCAGACGAATAGAATCATCTTCACAAATATGACCTCAAATTTGTCACCTTGACTAATTGGATGCACAAGATTGAATATGATAAAATCGGACGGTGAGGAGGTGTTCCGCAAATCTGAGCCTCATATTTGCACACCATTGTACAGGTGTTGCGCATGCGGCTGGGTCGCGTGGAGTGCAAGGCTCCTTTCTTTCTTCCCTCTCTCACTCCTTCACTCTCAACATTTCAACACTTTCTCAACTGTCTTCATATTCTATGCACCATCGGCAACTAAATTTTTGAATCCAGCCAAACCACACAATACTTAAGAAGCAAAAAATTAAAAAGTTGATCATCTTAAATTTCATATTATTAATTATCTTAGTCAACCTTTAGTATGAATATAAAATAATATTTATGATTTAATGTTGTTTATAGTAATTAAATGGTAGTATTAGAATATATTATATTGTGTTTTGACAAATATTAGTTATGTAACTGGTTAGTTTATGTTAGTGATAACAATTAGTATCTTAATAAAATTAGATTTATTTTATAGCTTTATTAATTGTATTTGTTAGAGTAGGATGGAAATTAGAATTTAGTTTGTTGGTTAATTTTATTAATAATATTTGATATTGGGATCTTTGGTAGTTTTTGTTCAGTGCCAGTGCCATAACAATTTAATCAAGCAATGTTAATAGAGTTTAATTTAGGGTTTGTGAATAATTTGATTAATTATTTTAGATTGTATGAGAATATAAATTAGAATTATGAGTTAAATTTATTTATTAACTAGTCGTAATCTTAATCATTAAACTAATGGAATTTATGTTAAAATATAATTAATTATTTTACTATGTAGGTAGAGGGTAAACTTATTTATTAATTACATTTGTTAGTATGTATTATTAGAAATAAAATCTATATGATTTGCTTGGATATTATTGATAACAAAATTAGTTATTATGATAATTAAGTTCAAATCAATTTACTGGATAATTTTATTACATATAGTAGTTAGTTTAATATAGAAGTAAAAATTTTTTTTGTTAATATTTATGTTAATTATAAGTGTTTTAATTTTTATTGATTAATTAATTGAGACTACTTGAGTTAATATTTGTCCATTATTTGTAGGATACATGAAGTTTGAGGTGTATTCACACGAATCTATCATATACATATAATTCAATTGTCGAGCCTCTTTTGTAGGCCACTAAATTTTATCATGTGTTTTATATTGGAGTGATCCAAGGTCAGTGTCCTTTGTAACAGCTCTAGTTGAGAGATGGCACCTAAAAATTCGTACCTTTCATCTTTCAACTGGTGAATGTGCCGTGAAATTCGAAGATATGGCTCTAATCCTAAGTATTTCGATAGATGGTCTTCCTGTGACAGAAGTAACCATGACTAATCACGAGGCCATGAAAGCTAAATGCATGCATTAGTTTGGGGTTGCTCCTAGGACTAATGATTGTAGAGAAAGTTACATTAATTTGACCTGGATTAGAAATGTGAAAGATAGATTACTTCTGAATGATCGAGTTGCCATTGAGAGGTATGTAAAGTGCCATATCTTGTTGTTTGGGTCAATATTGTTTGCTAATAAGTCTGGGTTAGCAGTTCACTAAAAATTTATGCCGCTGCTTCGTAACTTTTCTCGGATTCACGAGCACACTTGTATAAAGCATTGTGTAGGGCATCTCGCTTTGACTGTAAGGAGATTGACGGTCCACTGACATTGTTACATAACTGGGCTTTGATTCATATGCCATTTCTTATCCCGATTCCTAGTGTCCTGCGACATTTTTCACTTGCTAACTGGTAACATTAATTGTTAATAACTTTACACTGTATTTTATTTTGTATTTTAATGTCTAGTCAAAATGTTTACTAATGATAAAATGATGTCAAATGGCGTAACTGGGAGTATGCTAATCGGCCATATAAAATTCATACTGTTGCTCACTTTAGGGAATTGTTAGATGAGGTAGGGGTATTGATCAAATAGAGCCAAATGTCATCCCAGAAGATATATGTCATCATTCACTGGTTTGAAGCACAACAGTACCATTGATATCATTCGAGACTCTTGAATGGCATGCAACTAACAGGTGCAAGAGACAATTTGGTTTTATACAGAGTGTCCTATATCAGGAGATGTCTCTGGATGGCCAACATGGTGAGGTTTTAACCTAACCTAAAAACTTTGATTGGTTTGTCAAACACTCATTTTGGATAATGCAACTAACCGATACAAACATGTCCTAACTAAGAATCATATGCCTTTGCAGCATCCATTGAACCTTTACATGTATTGGTATCGCACAAAATATGGTCATCACTGATACTTGTCTAGTCTTGTCTTGCAAAAAAAAAAAAAAGTAGGAGGGACATGTTGTGGCGATCAGCCACCCCAGCGAGTGCCGCAGCCACCGCCACCGCCACAGCTGCAACAACCCCAATAGTCACTACCACTACAAGAGCCACCTACCAGTCTTCAATTCTATATGTTCCTTAGACCTATTCCACATTGCCTTTTACACCATCATTTTCACTGCATCAACAGTATTGAGGAGTATCACATGTGCAATAGGGGACCCAGCATCATTCAACCAACTGCTTGGATTCATGGCGACAAATCTGGGTCAATCACAATTGTGTAACCAGAGCGAAGTCTTCCCACCCACGTCAGCGCGCCCAAGGTGATTCTCCAAGGAAGGAGGTCATTAGATTCGAGATTTTGGTGTCGTACTACCCATAGTTATCAGAACTGAACCGGTAATCAACCCGGTCATAAGACTGGGTCACTGGGTCACTGGTTCAACTGGTGGGTCACTGATTTACCCGGTTAATCCGGTCATAATTAAAAAAATATAAAATTATATAAATAAATTAAAATAATATCTTAAAACTTAAAATACAAGTCTTTACAAACATTAATAATCTAATATCAATGTTTAAACATAACTAATGATCTAAAAAAGATAATAAAGTGGTTTCTAGTACAAAATATGTTCTCAATTTAAATCAACAAGGACGAATGAAGAATACAATCGGTAAATCAAGTCCAAGGAGTTGCTGATGATGCTTGTTCTTGAGATGGTGACGTTTCTGATGGTGTTTGAGATGAAGACATTTTTAAAATTCTAGCAAAAGAAATAAAAGATTTTCAGCAACCAAAAATTTACCTAAATAAGTTTTTAAGCAATACAGCAACAACCACCAAAGTATTCAATTCAAAGTTTCAAACATTATCATCCAGCAACAAAATTCAAGTATTCAACTAAAACATTATCCAACAAGCAACTCTGTTATCTAACATGTATTCAAATTTTCTCAAGTTCACCAACTCTAAAACCAAATACAACAGCAACATTAACCATATTCAATAACAATTCTAAGTTTCTAACTCAAATTTTCTCAAGTTCACCAACTCTAAAACCAAATACAACAGCAACATTAACCAGATTCAATAACAATTCTAAGTTTCTAACTCAAATTTTTTCAATTTCAACAACTCAAACCAAATATAACAGCAACATTAACCAGACTCAATAACAATTCTAAGTTTCTAATTCTCTCCAGTTCAATAACTCTAAAACCAAATACAACAGTAATAACCACCAAATTCAACATCAACTCTAGTGAAAGAACAGAGTAGAAAACTTGAAGGGAGCTCACCTGATTGACGGGTTCCAACACCGCGACTGCCGCAACACAAGATGATGACCACCACCACCCGAGGGAGCAGCTGTTGCTTGACTGGTTCCGTCTGCTTCTGCCGCCGACAAACCGAACGCAGGGGCACTGGACGACGATGGTGACCGAGGTGAGGGGACAAGATGAGAGACTGAGAGAGCGACGAAGTGAGGTCGTGAGAGACTGAAAGCGACGACTGTCGAGCTGAGGGGAGAGACGAGAGAGCGACGAGGTCAAGATGAGGCCGTGAGCCAGCGAGTGAGACGGAGAGAGCACAGACCACAGAGACGAGGCTGGAGCTTGGCTGGGTGAGGGGGCTTTCCACCGTTCCACACTTCCACTCACATTCAGAGTCTTAGATTTTGCATTTGGGCATTAGGGTTTCGTTGAAAGGGAAAAGAGAAGGGGGGTGTGTTCTGAAACGAAACACTGGGTTTCATGAAAACCCGTCGGGTCGAATTCGGTTTCATCGGGGCCATTACATATCCGGTTCAACGAGTGGCTCGGCCCGACCAGGTGATCGGATTTCCGGTCGAACCGACTGGGTCGAGCCGGGTCTGATAACTATGGTACTACCTCATGAAACTCTAGAGGCAGACTATCTGTTGATTCAACTAGGAGTGACGGGGTCGAGGGGTTGATGCATCCCATGATGATGTTGATGACGATGATGACCATGGTGATGACCCTGGGCTAGTATAGGTATTGTACTTGTGTTTACACAGATCTTTAAAGTTAATTGTATTTTGTTCTTAGGTTGAAATTTATATTTTATTGTATAGTATTTTATGATTCGGTTGATGTATATGTTTTTATATTTTATGTAGGTGGTACATGTGCAACCACAAGTAACCACTCAACTCCATCTACTCGAGACAAAGGATACAATTCTAGATCTGATCATCCACGCCATAGTGCAAACAGATTCACCCTATCCACATTCAACAATGTTGCAAAAAAGTGCAAAAATTTTTGCAAAGAGCTTAAGTGGGCAATTAAAAAGTAGTGTGTGACTACATTTTTATAATCGATGACATGTAGTTTGATATTGAATTTTTATATCAACGATGCATTATCAACTATGCATGACATAAACTCAATGTATGATATGTTTCAACAAAAGTTCAAACATGATAGGACAACACTACTAATGAAACAAGACAAAATCATACACCTCAGGTATTTTGTGCAGCACCTCCTGTATTTGAACTACCATGTTGACAGCATCTACTACGGTTGTGGCCCTCAACCCCACATTGGCTACAATTCCTTAGACTACGTATCATCCGCATCTCCATTACATTCAAGAAGCGAGTTATCTTAAGTCATCCTTTGCTCACTCGTTTGAGGAACAGATTTGGTACAAACCGAGGTCTGTGATACATAGACCATGTTGTGGGATTTCCAAGTGGGCTAAATCTAGCTTTATATACCCTTCGGACTTGGTCTATCCTGTAAACCTCATGAACGTACACCTACCAATCCAAGAGTTTATTTGCATAAGAAGCAAAGATATGGCGACATAGAATCCGGTCTACCTGGAATTCACCACAATCACATTGTTGCTAACGTAGATTCATCGCATACACCACACCATTGGGCATCTCACGCACCTCAAAGACCTTATTCTGCCTGTCGAAACAATTAACTTGAATGTTTTCCATTGCGCGCTAATTTGCATGCAATTTGGAAGTTACAAGCTCAAAGAACACATGTCCAGCATTAATTCAAGCCTCAGCCACAATTATTTTCCTCGTGAACAACTCATTAAACCTGTAAAATGTTGCCTTCCCAAGTGCCATGATGGGGAGATTGCATGCTCCCTTCAAAACTAAGTTGATGCACTCAACCAAATTTATGGTCATATGACCCATTGGTATCCACCATCAAATGCTAAAACATATTGTTCGCGCAGAATCTCATCCAGCCACTTTGTGTAAGCCTCACTTTGCTCACGTAAATGCTGGAAATGAGCATGTTCTTCGACTGTCCTAGAATATCTTATAATAAGAAAAAAAACATACAACCACTAAATATAAATAATGATTACAATACATACAACTATAACAATTAAAAATTTTAGTGTTTTTTATTTATCTATGTTGATGATAAGCTTTTGGAGATGCGGTGCCTTGAATTTTCTCAAGAAGTTGGACTCTATATGCCTAATGCAAAACATGTGGAAAGCTCTTAAAAGCGACCAAGCTCTATTACTGCGAGCAATGATTGATCTAACCAAACCGTTTTGATAAGAGATGAGACACACACCATCCTGTGTCACCACATGTTGTCGCAAGTTACTGAGAAAAAAGTTCCATGCATCATAAGTCTTTCCCTCCACAACGGCAAATGCAATAGGCACAATATTATTGTTACCATCCTATGAAACTACAACCAACAAACAACCCTTATATTTTTTATACAAGTGAGTCTCGTCTACCTGTACAACTAGTTTGCAGTGCCTGAATGCTCTAATACAAGAGTAATAATTCCAAAAGGCTCAATGTAACACCTGGATACCAGAAACTAGGTTATCCCCCTAGTATACAGGCATAGTTTTAATATGGACGGTTGTTGATGGCTCCTTGTGACACATGGCTTCAAAGTATCTGGGCAACACTTCATAGGAAGCTTCCCAACTATCGAAGATTTCTTTCCCTGACTTTTATTTTGCTAACCATGCCTTGCAATAACTTATAGTGTAATTAAATTTCGACTAAACTTCAGCAATAACATATTTCACCTTTATAGAAGGGTCAGCCTCTACCAAGGGTTTCATTGCTTTTACAATTGTGATGGAATCCAGTTTTGAATGATTTTGAGAAATAATGGCTCTAGTACAAGTGTGACTGTCATTGTACCTCCTTATCACCTAACAATATTTCTTGTGGATCATGCTAATTCTGATCAACCAATCACACGTTCTGCCATACTGTGTACACTTGGTATAGAATGTACGGGGTTCTGATTCATACACCCGGTAGCCTACGCCTCTGCAGATGGTATAATATTTGATCATTACAATCACAAATTCCCTAATACTGAACTCCATTTCCGCGACGAATTCACCATCTACCACAATGGAAGGATAATTTTAAACTACATATAAAAACCGTATAAACACTTAAATAATATTTAATTAAATGGTTTGACTTGCATACTTATGAATACAAAAATGACAAATATTATCTAGTTGACATTATTTATTACCTCATGTCAACTCAACACCGTAAGTAATTAAATGATTATACAACATAAAAGTAACAAATAAATAAATATATATTTTGATATTAATTCTATACATCTAATAATACCAATTTTATTTTAAACTACAAAGTCATTGACTAACTATATAAAGAAGTTAATTATCCAAATCACATACCTACAGTCAAGTATTCAGGAAATTCTGGTATATACATAGCTTTCAAATCCAATGCACGTACAAAAGATAGCTCCTCAAACGGATATTGAATTGTTAGTGTATTTGCTACCTCTACCACATCTGCCTCCATAGTGCCATCAGCTTGATCGTCGTCTTCATTTCGATCAACAACCTCGTAGTTGCTTTCAAATTCCTTCTCACTGTCACTGTTGTAGTCTCTCCATTCAATATTTCAATCGACTTCAGATTGTTTGAACCTAATGTATAGTTCGATAAATGACACTTGTGATCTAGTTTTATAATAGATTGAAAACATGTCTTGCATGCTTGCTTCGTCGGTGACATATTTTTTTTGAAAATAAACAAAGCCAACAAACAATGATATAGGATCCCTATACAAAATATCTGATACCATCTTTAATATTTGAGGATCTATCTTTTCACAAATTACACATTTTAGTTCTTCAAATAATAATGTGAAAGGAACAACATCAGACGGATTCTCACATATAAATTTCACTCTGTCACCTGTTTGTAATAAAATGGGTTAAGTACTTTTTTCGTCCTTAAGGTTTGAGGCCAAAATCAAAATCGTCCCCGACCTTTTTTTGTTATTAAAATCATCCTCAACATTACAAAATGTTATAAAATCGTCCTTTTCTACTTCAATTATATTTTTTTGACCAAATTACCTTTAACTATTAATAAAAATAACATTAAAAAAAAATAAAATCCCACCCCACCCCACTCCCAATA